>NW_026712344.1:299188-486688 GCF_030504385.1 Musca domestica | reverse complement strand
ATATGCAAATCTCTAACAAAGCATCATTTTAGATGGATGATATTAAAGACAAAAATAATCTTCACCAAATTTCAATATAAATCATTAAATAAAAGAAATCACTATTTCCATTGTGTGCCAAAAATTTTTCTGAATCAATGTTCCCAAAAAAAAATCTGAATATATTCCCTTAATTTTTTGAGTAATTTTAAATTTCTTGTGAAATGAAACACTTATTCAATGCGAGTCAAAAATCTACCTTTATACTTCATTTTTTTGGGAAAAGTGTCAAAGTAAGAATTATTCTAGATCAAATTTCATTTTCAATATTCAATATATACATTTAAAATTAGGATACATTTTTGTTTGAAAAAAAAAACCTTGCACTTGTCTCCAAATTCGCTGCAAATTTTCTTATAATTTCATTATACAATAGTCAGGTTGGATTGTGAAAAATGCCATGTAAACTTAACCGTACTCGTTTTTAAATCGAAAACCCAAAGAAGTTCTGGGTTCGTAGGTAAAATGTGTTAAGGCTCTTATATAGTTTTGACCATATACAAAGGGACCCCTATAGTATGAGCTTTATTTTGTCACATTTAAGATAGGGCTAAGAAATTTGATAAGGATCTTTGAATTACATCCAGAATTATTGGTACAGAAAATGGGTCATGTCGGCCCTCTTTTTGAAATATTCCCTTTGTGAAAATAACTCCGATTTCAAGATTTCACGTTTTGGCCATGTTTTCCATTTAATTTTGCCAAATATTGGCATTTTGATTTCTTATTATGCAGAAAGGCTTTTTGCAAAGACTTATCAATATGGGTCCACCTTTTGGTACAGCAGTTATATAATGATACCCCCTGAGTGTAGTTATTGCATGGGCCTTGGTCATAATTTCCAATCGATTTGACTGAAAATTCGTATTTTGTAGTTTTTTTCACCTATATATTCCTTGTATTTTTGAGTGCAGGTCCACGTCTTCCTATAGCCCCCATTTAATGGTACCTCCCTATATTCATTATTTTGATGATTTTAGCTACATTATTCATCGGAATTGTTTAAATTTGATATTTGAAGTTCGTAATGGATACTGCAGCCAGAGGCCGAAAACTGTCTGTGCAGGTCCACATTTTGGTATAGCCCCCATGTAATTATCATGTACCGAATTTCTTTTTTTTCAAGTTTCACATTTGAATATTGTAATGGCTTATGACAAAAGTTGCCAGTGCAGGTCTATGTCGTCCTACATTTGGTATTCTAAAGATTTTAACAGAATTTTTAACGGATTTTTTTTTTTTGAAAATTGCCAAATTCGTTCTAAATGGTCGAGGAATTTAATAATATTTAAAGTTCGGCCTGGCCTTACAGCTTTTTTACTTGTTTAGCTCTACTTTCATAACCTGTTGAATTTCCCCCGTATTTTTTTTTTTTGTGTTGCACAAAGTAATCAAAAGGGGTTTTCAAGAATTATTGAAAAAAAAATAATTTTGTCGCACAGTGTAATTGGGGGGATTCAGTCATACGAAGTCCATTAAAAAACCCTGATTCACATTAAACAATTCAGTTTTTAATCAATAAACTTTCCGTCACTTGGAGTGGAAACTGTTGTCAAATCTGCTATTACTGTTATATGGGAGGTCCTTAAAAATATTTTTAAAAATCCATGATTTAGACATAGCCCGGAGGTCTATAAGAACATTTTATTTAAATCCACAATTTTTATATAGTAGGTCCTTTAAAAAATATACTAAAAATTCCACTTTTTTTTGTAGGAAATCCTATTACAAAGTATTCTAAACAAATCCACGATATATACGCAACCAGTCCACGTATTTTGTGCATAGACGACGATATATATTTTTGTATATTATTTTTATAGTCAGAAGGCTTTGCATGGGTCTTCTACGCACGGTCTTTTGTACAAAAGGAACCTTCTATGCTCTTACATGTGGGACCCAAATGTATCCACTCTATATCATATTCATTGCTGTATGTTTTAACACCCTGTATTTTTTCTTTGAAGTAAAATTTACTAAATATTGCATATTTTAAGGCGTTTGATATTTGTAATGATACTGCTTTCACAAATGCAATTTGCTGCATTTAAATAAAGCATAACGAAAATTTAAATCAAATTTTATAAACATTTACATATTTATATACACATAACTAAAAAAAACAAGCAACATTATGTCAAATGTGAAATATAAATAGAACTTCAAAAATGTGGCAGTCAATATAGGTAAGAAAAATACTTTCTTTAATCCTAAGGGTCTTCTGGTGAAATTGACACAGTCATACGCTTAAGTCCTCTAAAGATGGTTAGGTCCAATGTTTTTGAATTGTCAGCCAATACTTCATAGACATCAGAGGAGGTTTTGATTTCCTTGCCATTGATGTGCGTTACAATGTCGCCGGGATTCAAACCACCACTGAAAACAGAACACCAATAACATAAATCAAGGACCAATTAAATAACAAAAAAAAAGCATCAATTCAACTTACATATGAGCTGGAGATCCCAAAATAACTTTCCATACCAAAACTCCATGTGTTAGATTCGATGGTACGCTATCAGATCTTGACTTCAACTCATTAAGAATATCATAGGTCAACGTTAGCATTGTAATGCCCATGTAACGTTTGGCAGGATATGTTTGTTTACCACCCGAGCCTTTTTTCCTCCGTTCGGCCACTTTGGCCAAGAACAGTTTAACATAGTCAATGGGTATGGCGAAACTGATGCCTGCTGTCACTTTCATCGAATTAACACCTATCGCTTCGCCATCCAAATTCACCAGGGGACCACCACTATTGCCGAATGTAATGGCCGCATCAGTTTGCAAATAATTTATATCCCGATTTCCTAAACCCAATTCTTGGGAAGGACGCTGCGTGGAACTTATTACACCGGCAGTTACTGTATTACTTAAAGCAAGCGGACTACCGAGGGCAACAACCCATTCACCGGAACGTAAACTGGAGCTCTCTCCCAATTTCATAACAGGCAAATTTTTGCAATTGATGCGTATGATTGCCAAATCGGAGGTCTGATCAACATCTTCCACTACGGCGGGGAAAACACGTCCATCATGCAAACGAACCTGAACCATGGTATGGGGTTTATTGATTACCACATGAGCATTGGTGAGAATAGTTCCATCCGACTCAATAATGAAACCTGAGCCATTAGAAGCTGTTACCGGCTTCCCCGTGAAGTAATCGAAATGTCGTGTATCTTTTATCTCAATGTATACAACGGATTCGGCACAAACATCCACCACGTCGGCAATAAAATTGAACTGCTTACGTCTGCCACTTAAATTGGGTAACGTCTTGGCCTCCACTGCGGGCCACAACTTTTGTTCGTTGTTAATGTAAGCTAAACCTCCCAGAGCAATGGCAGCACAACCGGCTGTCGTCAGCAGTGAACTGTTCCATGACCAAAATGATGATTTTTGCTGGTGTTCTCTTTCCCGGTGACCGTTAAAATGTTCATTATTACTTGTTGAATATTCATGACTCTGTGATGATGATACTATCCGGATTGTCTTGCTTTGTATTCTTCTCGTTGTTAAAGAGAATTTATGTAAATATTGCAAAGCCATCTGCTCCGTTCGGTGTTAAGTAAAACAAATGAAAGCACGATGAATCCAAAGTCAGATTTGTTGCAACTGACGCCGTACACTAGAAAGAGGAGAAAGAGAGAACAATCGATAAAGATCTGGAATCAAAACAAGACAGCAACATGCAATAGGTTTCTAGAAGTTGTAAAAGACCACTGTTAGGTATCTGTAGATCGACTTTTGGTTAAACTAAGTTCAGACTGAGACATTTTTCTTTACGATATTCTGGTGAAGGTGAGAAGAAAAAAGAAAATCCTCTTATATATTAAATCATTTGAGGAGAGGGTCAAACTATAAGGGGAAACAATGACAGGATATGAGTTTGGCTCTAGCATCCCTTTTGGTAAAGGTGAGAAGAAAAAAGAAAATCCCATTTATATATTAAATCATTTGAGGTGAGGGTCAAACCATGGTACAATGAAGAGAAGGTAGGTCAACTTTGAAAAAAATTGCAAGTATTGAGGTCTACCTGTTTGGCTTGTAATGTCAAAATTGGTATCAAAACAATAAAAAATCAAACAACTTGTTGCATTTATTTTGAATAAAAAATTGAAAACCGCGATAACTGAATGAAAGGTCAACACTTCTTTTCAAAATCATGTACTATAGATCTCTAAAGGATTATTTCGCTACAAAAACTCTTGATTTTGTCGATGCATACGTTGAAATAAACATTTTGAAAGCACCCGAATTTGAATGTTTTCTGAACAATTTTTTTGTTATTGAAAAGAAAACACATACATAAACATATAAAGTTGACATATTAAGCCAAGAAAATAAAAAAAAAAATTAAAATCATATGGTATCATAGCCCTACCTTGATATCATTGTACCATGGGTCAAACTATAAGGGGAAACAATGACAGGATATGAGTTCGGCTCTAGCATCCCTTGCTTTCAGAAGCTTTTTCTAGTAATTTTGTAAAATTAACAAAATTAGCTGAAAAAGCATTTGCTGGCTAAAGAACATTCACATATCATAAATCTAGTGGTCCACTGTCTGACACAATAGTTAATGATTAAAGCCATTTTTGCGACATCCTGAGAGGAATTAACTGCAAGTGCCATGGTAGAATAATACAGTTAACAGCAAGTGTTGTTGTACAACAATCGTAACAACAACCACATACAAATTTGTTATTGTACGTAATACAAGTGTCAGGGTTTTGTGTCCAAAAATGTAAATAAAATAATTAATTTTCAATAAATTGATTTAATTTCAAAAAAGTTCATTTTTGGAATTTGGATTATTAAATTAAAAACGCAGAGGAATAGTTCTTAAAATATTTAATTTTAATGATTTCACATCATTCCCCTGAATGTATAGTTGTTAGCTATTGGTCCTAATCTCTCAACACTTCAAGCAATCGCTAGAAAATCGTGGAAAAGGCAACACCCCTTTCAAGTTGAATCCAAACAGCATACATACATAAAGTATTCTATATTTTCCAATTTTAGGAAACATGAAATATACAAATATATTATCTATAGTGGTGTCGCTGTTCCTTAAACGTAAAAAAAAGTTTCCGAACCATCGCCTTTGGCGTTTTCTTAAGTACAACGGCGATTTTTTATTATTAGACAAAAAATATGTTCACATTGCCCTGCAGTGAAATTTTATACCAAAAAAGGGAATACTTATTGTATATGATGAAATATAGTATTACTATAGAGTCAAATCAGCTGGTTTATAGGTTTTTGTTTCGCTCTACTCAATTTTGAAACACAATAATTGGAATTGGATTTAATTGCTTCTTGAGTTCTTAAAAGCAGTAAAGGTGTGGGTACATAATCAACTTGAAGTCTTCGCATGGCATATATTGTGACATATCATAAAGGGATGTCAGAGCAGCACTGATATCCTGATACTCACCTTAAAGGATTAATTATTTTCTTCCCCGAAATTATATAATTTTACTAGATTTTGTAAACCCAGTGGGTTTTATTTGTCAATTCTATTATATAAAAACAAAAAACAGTGTGGCTTGTTTGTTCGGGATACCGTAGTATTTTGTTGTTGCAAAATGGTCAGGCTTATCCCTTTATTGCTGTTTTTATAAAAACAACGTTTGTTTATTAATGGAGAACGATGGTAATGTTTACCAGGGGGTAAGGCAGGGAATACCTAGGTTTCGGAAAGAGCCACCAATCCTCATCAGTTCCCTTGTTTTTTGTCTGGGATATTCTCCCCAGAAGTTATTTTAAAAAACAACTTCTATGACAAAAAAAACATTTTTTACCCAAGGGACGAGATTGTAAAACAAAAAACAAAAAACAATTATATAAATAATAAATTCAATAATATAAACATACTAGAGTCAAATCAGCTGGTTTATAGGTTTTTGTTTCGCTCTACTCAATTTTGAAACACAATAATTGGAATTGGATTTAATTGCTTCTTGAGTTCTTAAAAGCAGTAAAGGTGTGGGTACATAATCAACTTGAAGTCTTCGCATGGCATATATTGTGACATATCATAAAGGGATGTCAGAGCAGCACTGATATCCTGATACTCACCTTAAAGGATTAATTATTTTCTTCCCCGAAATTATATAATTTTACTAGATTTTGTAAACCCAGTGGGTTTTATTTGTCAATTCTATTATATAAAAACAAAAAACAGTGTGGCTTGTTTGTTCGGGATACCGTAGTATTTTGTTGTTGCAAAATGGTCAGGCTTATCCCTTTATTGCTGTTTTTATAAAAACAACGTTTGTTTATTAATGGAGAACGATGGTAATGTTTACCAGGGGGTAAGGCAGGGAATACCTAGGTTTCGGAAAGAGCCACCAATCCTCATCAGTTCCCTTGTTTTTTGTCTGGGATATTCTCCCCAGAAGTTATTTTAAAAAACAACTTCTATGACAAAAAAAAACATTTTTTACCCAAGGGACGAGATTGTAAAACAAAAAACAAAAAACAATTATATAAATAATAAATTCAATAATATAAACATACTATAACGGTCTCCAACATTTACATTGAATTAACTGAAAACTCAACGATAATGCAATTTACTTATTTTTAAAAAAATATTTTAACATTTTTGACATATCAATATTCCCAAGTGTTGATTCATCTACCTGTATTTTTCTACCATGTTACATACATAGATGCCTGGAAGAACCTGAAAAAATCTGCTATTAAATTTTTTTTTTTTTTTTTGACATCATAAATGGAAAATCGGTTATCGGTGTAAAAAATTTTACATTTTTGCAATTATGGAACATACCAAAGTGGGCATATTAAACCAAGAAAATAAAAAAAAATTAAAATCATATGATTTTATTGTAACAATGGTTCAATAGTGGTAAAACAAAAGAGGTAAAGCAATGTAGTAATATGTTTGCAATTTTTTTAAAATTTATCTAAAATTATCTATATTCATAATTCCATTGTATGTACACAAAATCAGAGATGGGAACTGCTATGCATTGAAATTTGACATGGAAAATTACAAAAAATGCAAAAAATCATTGTACCAGTTGTAAAATTAAGAAGGTAAAGTCATTTCAAATAAGAATTCCCATCCTTGCATTTTTTGTGATTTACCTTGTCAAATATCAATAAAGTCATTTCAAATAAGAATTCCCATCCTTCCATTTTTTGTGATTTACCTTGTCAAATATCACTGCATAGAAACCAGGTTCCCATCTCTGATTTGTGTATGTAATGGATTTATAAATAAACTTGTTGACAATGAATAATTTTGAAAAAATTGTAAACATACGATTGCATTACTTTACCTTCTTAATTCTACCATAGTTGTACCATGGGTTCAATGGATTTTAAATTTGCTTTAATAAATGTGTAATTAAAACTTTTGTGGAATATGTTCTATGAAGTCTAACTTCACAGTACCGTAATTTTGTACAGAAATCACAGAAATCAATTTGATTGTTTTTTTTTGTGATCAGCTGATTTTATTTGAAAAATGTGTCAGCTGACATCAACAACGGAACTTGTTCGCATAATTCCTTCCAATGAACTCTATTGGACTAGTTCGTTCCGGAACAACACGAAAATAAAGATAAAGGAATAAGTTTACGATTATATTATTAATAAAACGACAAAAATACATAGTTAAATTATTTTATTATATTAGCAACGTATACGACATCGAGGGCGACATTTTTTCGTGCAAGTGCGGAATCGTGAATGTTGGTGATTATGCAGTAAACGAGAATATAATGGGCTGCGCCAAAAGCAGGAACCAACAAGTTCCATATAAAAAGTAACATACGCTGTTGAATTAATATAGACAAAACAATAATAATTGAAAAAAAAAGAAAATAATAATAAAAGAACCACAGCACACATACATATATGGTAGATGGGATAGACAAAATATGCAAACAAAAAGCAAAAACAAAATCACCGTACGTCACGTCATTGCTAGAGGCACAAGTAACAAGTAATAATAATGGCTGGTGGAAAAAGAAAACAATAACACAACTGTTGCCGCCCGATTTCTACACTACTAACTCTAGGACCTATTAGGATCATTCGTGTAGATGCATTGGCATTTCTATATTTATAATAAAAGTTCGAACTTTGCACTGTGCCTGTTACATTAATTTGTTGTTTTTGGTGGCATTACGAAGGCAACTAACCGCGGCAGCAGCAGATTTTTATTATCATCCATCCATCCACAGCTCCATATACAAATTTGCTAGATACTACTATTCCCCCTCCGTCGTTCACATCGTTTAGCGATGTGTATAGATATTGTTTATATGTATGCTTGCATGTATGCACATATCGCAGGGGGAAAATATTAACTCTTTGCCCACTCTCCGCACACTTCAATTGATCATCATTGTTGAGGCGTTGTTCGGTTCATTCATTCAATAATGTATTATGTGATGTGTCTTTCGTCTTTAAAAAAGCATTTTGTATTTAGTTGTTGGACGTTTAACTAGTGTTTGCACGTACAAATAAAAGTGGACAACACATTTTACTTGGATGGTGACGGTATCGCTTGGTAGTGGTGCTAGTGGTGGTGGTATGTATAATGAGTAAATAAATAGTTTATTTTGATTATTTCTTCTCATCTCGAGATCAAGATGTAAACATTGATGTTCATTTCTGCATTTACCACTGAATTGTGAAGGAGATCTGTGTTCGCCCGCCCGTCCGGCTGAGTATGTGCCAAAATTAGCCATAGAAGCGTTTTCATTTCATAAACATGCAACGGTTGTTATAAAAGTTTGGAAAAAAAAATTAACATCAAAAAGATTCGTTGACAGTGGATATTTGTGCTTATCTGTGAAGACAAATTTAAAAATATAAGATCGTTTAGTGAATGTGTTATAACAAATTCCTATTTTGCATTTGTCTGCAGGCCAATGTGATATTGTAACAGACAAATAATAATAGTACCATACCCACACTCAATATCAATGAAAGTGTAGTGACGAGGAGAATACATATAGAAGTTATTATTAATCATATCGAAAGGTGATTGGACTCGAAATAAAACTATATAGAAATAAAAAGGAAGTACCCATAAAGTAATTATATGTGATAGATGAATGGAAATTGTTTGTGAGTAATATGTACGCATATAAATTACATTGATGTTCACTTAAGCTTGTTTCCAATCTTGTTTATTAGGTCCTAGTCGTGTAAGAGCAAACAAAGAAAAAAGAAAAATTTTGTATTTCTGAGGAAGACAACATGAATTATAGATCTATAAATTCTGTTTGCGGAGAATCACATTTAAGGAATATTAGAAGTTTACAAAAAGGAAGATCTTATTACAAACAGTTCCAATTAAACAGTAGCTGCCAACACAGAGATAAATGTGAATAAATAGGACAACATCGTTGCATGAGAGATATACTAAAGCGTGGATCTTAAATAACTTATTAAAACCTCAGAACGTAGAATTGAAAATTCGATAAAAAAAAATTTACCGTCATATAAAGGCTTTAACATAATACCATCAGAGTGTAAAGAGTCACTTTTATACCACATTCAAAGCACCATATGTCAGTTTTTGTTGGGTAAAATCGCTACTATAAATAAATAAAGATGACAAAATCATCTCGATTTTTCTCTGACAAAGAACATATAAGGAACCATTCCGTGCAGTTACGAATGGTAATATCTTGACTCTATGATATCCTACTACGCGTGAAATTAAACCTTTATATTGATGATTTATGTAAAGCAATCATACCAAATATTGAGTGTTACAGCTCCAAATTTGGTATCGGATGGAACCAACACATATGAAAACTATAGATCAATCTTAATAGATGTCCACTAAATGTGATGCAGATGTTTTTATGTTGCATGCGAACTATATTGTCATTGCTACATAACTTTGAGAAGGCCTGAAATAAAATAGAGTGAAACTTATGTATCAGAGATAAAGATATATTTGAACCGATTTTCAAAAAAATTTACGTACTTCCATCCAGGCTAAATTTGAATTGAACTTGAAATCCGACGAGGCTATATATGGGAGCAATATTCAATTCTTAGCCGAACTCTACATAATTTTGATGAGTTATCAATTCGACTCACAATTAGATTCTAAGAGGATCATCAAAGGGAAATATATGTCTATCTCGCTACGTATTATATGTTACAAGGAAATAACACCCATTATATGTTACAAGGGAATAACAGCCACAGTCTGGGGTAGCTTATGAATAAATTTGTTTTAGATAAATTCAAATTGTTTGAGTTGATTTTTTCGTATAGTCCCCTAAAATAACGATACCTTCTATTATTCCTTTTTTTATTTTATCCTCATTGTTGTAGTTTGGTTTTGGCAATAGGTTCCCATGGCAAAAAATTCTCTATATAGCTCCACGTTTTCGTATAGTGCAATATGACGGTAGCTCCTAGTTTTTATTCGTGATTGGTGTTCGCTTCTATGAAGGAAAATTGTGTATATTGGTCCACGTTTTTGTATAGCTTCATGTAACGGTACCTCCCGATATTTAAATTATGTTAGCCATAATTTTCAACGGAAGTTAATATATGTATTACGTTCTTAATATGTACCATCCGCTCGGGAAAAACTGTCAGTACATTCCGCAGTTCGTTACTCCGAAAGTTTCGATACAATTTTACTCAGCCGTGCTGGGGGTTTTTGCCACATTTTAATACCCTACACCACATAGTGGTGTATTTGTTTGTAACATGGAGAAGGAAACGAATCACATTTTAAGTCGATTTATGCATGTCCGCCGTCCGTATATCTGTCTGTCCGTCTGTTCATGTATTTTTGTAAACAAAATGCAGATCGCATTTTTATTCGATTGAAATGAAATTTTCCAACTAACATTTGTATGGGTCAAGGACAAACTCTATTGAAATTGGTGAAAATTGCTCCAAATTTAGATATAGCTCCAAATATATCTACGACCCATTTCAGGTTTATTGTGGCCCAAATGGCTAATATCAGTCCAAATGGACTGCATTTTGGCATTTCCTACCGAATTCAGCCTACAAGCATGTACTTCAAATTTGGTGAAAATCGGTTCAGATATTGCTTTAGCTCCCATATATATTTCATCGAATTTTAGGTTTCTTTTGCACCAAATGGCTAATATCAGCTCAAATGGTGTGAATTTTGGCACTTCCGACCGAATTTATTATAGAAATAAGTACTTTAAACTTGATGAAAATCGGTTCAGATATAGCTATAGCTCCCATATATATGTTTCATCCGATTTGGTGTTTTAGTCCCTCAAATTCGTAAAATTCACGATACAAGAATAATATTTGGTACCAGATATCAGATACAGCCAAGAAATAGCTGTTTTCAATTATATAAAGATCATTTCAGATTTGGATATAGCTCCCATATATATCATTCTCCGATTTCAAGTTTATTGTGCACTAAATTGCTAATATTAGCTTAAATGGAGTGAATTTTCGCAATTCAACCGAGTTTAGCATAAAAGCAAGAATATCAAATTTTCTCCCATATATATGTTTTATCCGATTTGGTGTTTAAATCTCCAACTTTCGGAATATGCATTCTACCAAAATGATATTTTGTACCAGATATCTCATAGAGCTCAGAAATTGCAAAATAAACCTTTTCCTTTACGAGATCTCTACTAAATATACATAGTGGTGTAGGTTATCATATAGTCGGCCCCGCCCGACTTTTGAGCTTTCCTCACTGGTTGACGGATATTGTTTTCTTATTTAGGTGAAATTGCTATGTAGGATTCCTAATCTAGAACAGTTGTTGCAAAAGGCCAAATGTGCGCAAAACTATTTTTTTCTCAACATAATTATTATATCCTCCAGCATAAATGTTCATATCATCCAAATAAGTATATACGTGATTAGCATCAAAAGGTCCAAATTGGTGGACGTGTAAAGTTTAACAAAAAAAATCGTAAACAAATATTTCCGCGACGATTGTGTTCATGACGGGTGACGTAGATCATTTAAATTTCTTATAATAGTTTATATTGAGTCAGGAACACTTCTATTAAAAAATATGATCTTCCATATGGGGTGTTATACACCCCATCTGAATTTCGGCATTTTGAAGGTTTCGGACTAATTTTCCAAACTAATCAACTTTAATATGGCATTTCAGGTGGGTGTTTTCAGTGAGTGTTTTAATTTTTTGCAAAAATATTGAATGTAGGTCCACTTATTGGTGTAGTTTCCATATAACAGTGCCTATTGATTATCGGTATTTGAAAGATTCGGTCCTCATTTACCAAACAAAACAGCTGTAATTTAGATATTTCGATATGATAAGTTTATTAACAAACACTTAAATAAGGGAATGTGCTACCCATTGCTGCTGAGCGTTTAAAGTTCCTATGTTTCAATTTGATTTCCATTTCAGGGTTCAGTGTTGGTGCCCTTTTTCTTAAAAAATTAACAGCTTTCAATTCGAATCTGAATATCTTCTAGTTATATATGCACTTATATTTCCATCTTAACTTAATTTTGGCGAGCATTTTTCTTATTTCAACTGTATGCTTGCTAGGAATTATTGAATAATCCTCGTTTTTACGTATGTATTTGTGAATGTATGTACACATATTTAAACATATTTGTAAATTGTTTACATTTTATGAAAGAAGACAATTTTCTTATCTGGCAGAGAAATTGTAAACCTCCCCTCCCCCATGCCGTTCAAATTTATAACTATAATTAATGCAAATATTGTCGTATAGGAGAGAAAAAGAACTATTTGGCTCCATGTTTATATTTATTTATTTTATTTTTTTTTTCTCGTTACATAGCCTCGCTATCAGTAAAAGAAATCTAAACAGCTGTCTTTGTCCATTATAAAATCTCTTTTGTTGATGTTTTCAAATATTGTTGTTGTAGTAGGACTACTGTTTTCATAGCGTGAGTTATATATGTGGATATTTTGGATCATTATTAAACCACTTTAGATTTGTTTAATTATGGTTGTTGATTTTAATAAAAAAATAATAGAATAAAAGAGAGTATTTGTAAACAATTTATATTGTCAAAAGTGGACAGTGTGTATTTCTAACTTGAAAAATTATTAAATAATACGCTTAGTGTTATGCATACACACATCTATACGTCTAAGTAAATACAAACTCCATCTTAAGTACAAAGTAATCTCAAGAAAAAAATATGCAAAGATACTTTTTCTGTACAAGGCAATTAAATTAAAAGTAAATAACTTATGGGTGTCTTTGAAGTGCAAGTTTGAAAAAGTTTTGCTTCATTGGTTGTGTTGTATTAGAGTCTTGTCGGTGATAACTAAAGAGTATCGAAAGAATTAAATAAATGGAAAATATGTTAAATTTAATATGGTAATTAATACTCTTAAAATACAGAGTGAGATGAAAAAACTGCAACCAACTTTAGATCGCTGTCATTTCCAAGCCACTCGTCCGATAGCTGTTAAAATTATTCCAGTATTGCTGATTATATTGTTTACAAGCGTACAAAAGCATTTTGGTGAGAATTTTCCAGAAAAAAGTTATTCGTGATGGAATTCAAGAGTGATAATGTGATTTCTTTATATTTGGCTGGAAAACCACAAGTGGCTATCGTTAGTATGTAAATGTGAATAAATCTTTTGTGTCTCGTACCATCGCTCGGTTCCGTGATACTGGTAGTCAAGGAAGTGGGCGGAAGACAACAGTAACATCAGCAGAAATGGTTCGAAAAGTAAAGAAGCGACTTGACCAAAACCCTCGTCGCAGTGGCCGAAAAATGACTCGTGAGCTGAACATATCGCAATATTCCATTCGACAAATATTTAAAAATGAGCTCAAGGTAAAGCCATTGAAATTCCAAAAAGTGCAAGAACATACACCGCAACAGAAACAAAATAGACTCAAAAGAGCTAAAGAGTTGCTTCGCTTGGCCGAAAGTGGTGAACTGCGGAATTTGGTTTTCTCCGATGAGAAAACATTCGTTGTCCAGCATTATGGTGTGGGCCGCCATAACAGCTCTCCGTGGCATCAGAATAAATACCCAATGTTATCGCGAAAATATTCTGTAGGGTGTATTACAGCCTTGGGCACGCAAACATCTTGGCCTCAGAACTTGGACATTCCAACAGAACTCAGCACCATCGCACTCAGCACGCGCCACCCAAGAATGGTTACAAAATGAGGTTCCCCGCTTCATTTTCAGCACACAATGGCCACCAAAATCTTCGGATACCAATCCGTTGGACTATTGTGTCCGAAGTATTTTGGAAAGCAAGGTTGGCACTAAAAAATATCAAAGTGTCGATCACCTCAAGCAAGCGCTTCGCCGGGAAGGGAATGTTGCACCGCAGAGCAACATTGGGACAGCGCGTGACGGTTTCATTGGCCGTTTAAAGGCTATAATTCGTGGCAAAGGTGACCAATTCGAACAAATCTAAACTTATTCATTCAACAAAATTAAAAAAAGAAAATGTAAAAATTATGGCGTTTGACTTTGTTGCAGTTTTTTATCTCACCCTGTATAAGAATGTATTTTATGGAATACAAATTTCATGAACCATTTGGAGAGAACTTCGTGTGAACGGTCTGGGAAGAAATTCAATTATTTTCGATTATAAAAATACTCTAGAATCCTCCAAAGAGGGCGAGAAACAAACATAGCAATCGCTAAATAAACCAATTGGGAGGCTATTACATTTTGTAACTATACTACTAACCAATTCCATGCACAATTATTTATTATTTTTACTAATTTTGTACAGCAATCAATAATCGATTAATAATATATTTTTATTTTACTATCTCCTTCTCATTTAGTTGCATCATAGAAAAGGTACTGGATCTTCCCCCCTCTTCTTGTCGTTGCGCACCTATATCTATATTATATACTATATATTTAGACTTTATATTGCATACATACATACCACCTTCTCCTCCCTTCTTCTCTGCATCATAAAAACTATATGATTGTTAATAGCAAATTATTAACATTTTAAAACTTAAATTATTAGAATGGACACTAGTTCTACAACAGCAGCCAAACTGGGTAACGCAGAAGGTAGTCAAAAACAACAAAAGCAACAGAATACGGATAAAAACAATCCCGATACAAAAGACATTTCACCAATGAAATCAACAACGGCAACAGAAAACAGTAGCACTGTATCGCCAAGCTCATATTCAACACCAAATAAACCAAATGAGCGCAACTCGACCTCAAAGGGGGGAGGAGGAGGACCGGGAAAGTCCTCCACCTCTATGGCCATGCAGAAATACAATCCAAATATGCGTTTCATACTGCAACAAGTTGAGACACCGGCTCGTAATATGCCCACTAATTATTTGGAAGTGGAAACCGAATTCCCACGTGACTATGATGACAATATCGAAATGTTATCCCGCGAAACGGAACATTTGGAAGAACAATTTCGCACACCGACACGCACAAGTGGTACAGATCTAAGTAGCACACAATTATCGGCAAGTACAACTTGCGCACGACCCACAAACAGTAAGACTGCTCCAATTGCCAAAACAAATCATAAGGTAACTTCGCTCACCGAAACCGATCATTCGAACGTATCGTTTACGAGCGAAAAGCAGGAGGTAAAAACTCCGGGATTGGGTGGCAATAAAAGTGCAAAACGGGTTGGCTTTAAGGTAGAGGAAAAAATCGAGAAACAAGTTGCCGAGTGCAGCGTTGTTCCAAAAGGCACATCTGAATTGACAAGTATTGAAGGTGGTCAAAGTAAAACGCCAAAATCTGATGTTATTACGCCTAGTGATGTGGTTGAAACGGCAGTTGTGGCAGAGGAACAGGCCTTATTGACAACAGAATCGCAATCGCAAAATGATGAACAAAAACCTAGCACTGAAGTTCCTAAAATATCCACATCCTTGGCGCCAGTTGTGGCCGCCCTTGCGCCCACCTCTTCTTCAGCTATACAAGACGATGATGACGAGCCTGTGGGCGTATCGCCATGTGGTCGTTTCTTTAAATACGACAAAGAAGTTGGACGTGGTAGTTTCAAGACAGTATATCGAGGTTTAGACACCGAAACTGGAGTGGCTGTGGCCTGGTGTGAATTGTTGGACAAACAAGTAAAGAAAAGTGAGAGGAAACGTTTCCGGGAGGAGGCAGATATGTTGAAAAAGCTTCAACATCCAAACATTGTACGTTTCTACACCTATTGGGAATTTGGTGTGGCGCGTAAAAAGAACATTGTATTGGTCACAGAACTAATGTTATCCGGAACACTGAAGTCCTATTTGAAACGTTTCAAGAAAATAAATCCTAAAGTATTGAAATCGTGGTGTCGTCAAATTCTTAAGGGTTTACACTTCCTGCACACCCGCCCCCTGCCCATCATACATCGTGACTTGAAGTGTGATAACATTTTCATAACCGGCACCACGGGCAGTGTAAAAATTGGCGATTTGGGATTGGCCACTTTGAAAAATCGTTCACATGCCCGATCTGTCATAGGCACACCTGAATTTATGGCCCCTGAAATGTACGAGGAACACTATGATGAATCGGTTGATGTGTATGCCTTTGGCATGTGCATGTTGGAGATGGCTGTATCCGAGTATCCTTATAGTGAATGTAAGGGCCCAGCCCAGATCTATAAGAAAGTAATATCCGGCATTAAGCCTGCGGCCTTGAGTAAAGTGGAAGATCCCAAGGTAAGGGAGATTATCGAAAAATGCATAGAACTGAGAAAAGAGGATCGACCGAAATGCAAAGATTTGTTGAACTCCGAATTCTTTGAAGAAGACATTGGGATACGTGTTGAACCCACATCCACCGAGGCCTTTCTCAATAATCCCGACAACAATGTTGTTGAGTTCCGTTTGCGTTTTTTGGATCCGAAAAAACGATCCTCCAAACACAAAGAAAACGAAGCCATACAATTCGAATTTGACATTAAAAACGATGACTGTGAAAAAGTCTGCAATGATATGATGCAGGAAAATATCATTACCGAGGAAGATGCTCGAGCCATTGTCCGTTTGCTAAAGGTTCAAGTGTTTTCACTGATTAAGGAACGTGCCCAACGTCAGACACAATTTCAACTGCAGAATGAAAAATCGCGTTTGGAAAAGATTGCTTTGCAAAAACAACGGGAAATGCTACCAGCTAATGTGGAGGAAGAGGAGGAGGAAGATGAAGTCGAGTCGGAAGAAGATGAAGATGGTACCAAATCAGGAAGACATCATCATCAGCACCAGCAGCAGCAACCGCTTCAGCTAATCGTGCCCACAATGCAACTACAAATGGATGACACCAATCAGCAGCAGGGACAGCATCAACAACAAAACTATGTACAATATGAAGATCAGATGCAACATCAGCAGCAGCAGCAAGGTATGTCCCCAACAACATTGGTATCCCAACCACCACAATTTTATACGCCACAAAATCCAGCCCAAATGTCATTGGCCTCATCGCTAAATGCCATATTGCAGCAGCCATCCAATCAGCATTACAGTCAGACATCAAATCAACAGCAGGCGACGCAACAGGATTATTTAGTACAACAGCAGCAACAACAGCATCAGATGCAAGTGCAGCCTCAAAATGCCCAAATGCAACAGCAGCAGCAGCAGCAACAACAACAATATCCTATGCAATATACTATGCCAACACAACAACAGCAGTACACAATGCAAAACCAACAAATAATGCAACCACAGCAACAACAAACCTATTCACACCAGGACCTCAATTGTCAAGCAGCACCTACGACAAATTCTACAACAAATATGGCCACATATGACCAACAACAACAACAGCAGTCCATGCAAATGCAAGAGTACCAACACAACATGCCTCAGCAGGAGCAAACAACGCAACAGATTCCAGGTCAAAGTTCCTCAACAAATATCATTTATGAACAACAGCCGCAGCCAACACAAATACAAGACTATGTTCAACAACAGCAACAACAGATTCAAAACGCTTACGACGTCAACCAACAGCAGCAACAACACAATATGAATGCTACCCAAACCATATATGAAAATGGTACCAATTCTTGCCAACAACCACAGCAGCAACAACAACAACAACTACACCAACAGCAGATGCATGGCGAACACCAGCAACATCAATTCCTTTTAAATGGTCATTCCCTTAACAATGATGTTCAACAACAACAGCAGCAGCAGCAAATACCCCAAGTAAATATAACAGGTGTGGAGAACAACAATAACAGTAACAACAACAACGGTGGTCAAATGGAACAACAATACATCACAAATCATATGGAATCCAATTCCCATGATTATCTCATGACAAATCCCACAGCTCCATCCGATGATGGTTTGATGGATGCCGGCTATATGCAACAGGGTCACGATACCAGCGGCCACAGTAATGTATCGTCTACACCAGTAACATCATCGACACCCACAACAAGCTCCTCGTGTGATGATCACAAACGATCACAACACAATCACCCGGATTCATCGCGCAAGACAAGTACAGCCTCAGAATATACATCACTTTCGGATTATTCACCCGATAGTACAATAACCATGAATTCCGCTGGATATCCCTCGGGTAGGAATTCAAGTCAATATTTTGATATGAATGAGAATGGTCCAACAACGACTGTGGAAAATATACATGAAAGAAGAAAGGATGATAGTGGCATAGGAAGTATAAAAAATGGTATTATTACGGAAAAGGTATCACCGCCACGAGAACAGCCGAATAATGGTGGTAACCAAAATGAAAACAACAACAATAACAGTGTTAATAATAACAGCAACAACAACGCAAATTCGAATAATCCCGCACCAATGGTAAGAAAAATATCAAGATTTTATGTAAATCCTGTGATATTACCAAATAATAGCGTGGCTGTGGTGGCTACACCGCCGCCGACAGTGGCTGCTGGCACAACAACAGCCAACAACATAGAACCAATACCAGAACAAAATGATAATGAAAATTCAAATAATCAGGCTACGACGACAGCAGGTGCTGAAAATGGCCCAGAAACGTCTAACAACAACACGACATCATCGACAACAACAAATGGTAATACCAACAACTCGTTGGAACAATTAAAAATTGAACTGGAAAATATTACCCATGCCCAAGCTTTTGCCTCGGCCATTGTGGCGTCCATTAATAATGAGAATATACAACAACAGCAACAGTCAAACTCTTGTCTGAGTCAAACTGAGGAGGATAGCTCAACGGCTCCGCTAAGCTCAACACGTACCTCTTCCACCTACAATTCAAGACGTACATCTCTGGACAATAGTGGCTGTAATGAATTGCAGAATGTTTTGACAAATATCATAGAAGCTGATAGTGATAATGGAACGCCACAACAGGAAAGCCAACAGACTCAACAAATACCGAATACAGCTGAGCCATCTGTCCAGAAGAATTCAAATATCAATGGTGTAACAAATGTTTTGCAACAATTGCCAGCTTGTGGTAGTGTTGATTCAACTATTACCTCAAATACAACGCATGCAAAAACTGGTGGCCTTACACCAAATTCAATTGCCGATTTGGAAAAGAAATTGGCGGCTTTGAGAAATACTGAAACTGGTGAGGAAGCCCAGCAGCAAACACAATCCTCGACAGCGTCAACTACCACGGCAGCCGTAACGGAACCTGTAACAACAGTTGCTCAGAAGGCCATGGAAAAAGACCCCGGCTCACGGAAGGTATCACGGTTCTGTGTTAGTCGTGTCCAGGAACAGAAATCCATTGAACAGCAACAAAATAAAGACATCAATAAGGTAGCAAACGCCCCAGCAACAGAAGTTACCCAGCCTCGACAGGATGCACCTCCAGTTTTACAACAACAACAACCACCACAAACAAAGCCCCCTGAAAATCCTAAACCAAAACGAAAATCCAATGATGCGTCCATTGAACATTTATTGCCCGCCATGAATTACCAACATCAAATGGCTTTGGCTGCTGCGGCAAAACCACCAACTGCGGCAGCGGTCGTTTTACCATTGCAAGAGGCGACGGTGCCGGCACCAGCACAAGTGGTCTACAACCAACCACCCAACCATGTTACTGTACAATTGCAGCAACACATACAACAACAAATCCAAAGGAACGCAGCCATACAACAGATACAAAATGCGGCAGCCGTGGCTGCTGCCGCCACGGGACAAATGTTGATGCCAACAAATTTGCCATTGGCCACAATTCAGCAGCCTATGTTGGCTGCAGCAGCAAAACCAGCAATTTTGCAAACTGTTCCACAACAACAGCCACAGCAGCAGCCGCCACAACAACAACAGCAGGTTGCTTTACAGCAGCTGATGGTACAAAATATGCAAGTCGATAAACAACTGCAACAGCAGCAGCAACAACAACAGCAAATCCAACAACATCAGCAGCAACAATTCCTTAATAATCAAGTTATACAGGCCCAACAACATCAACCCGTTCAGCAACAACAACTGACCATGCCCTTTTTAACAGCACCCCTTCCCCCACAGCAAACACAAAACAATGTTTTGCATTCGTATCAATACACGAATGGTCCAATGGCCTCCACTGCGGTTGTACCCCATATGGGCAATGAATTAGTGGAGGCCAATCAAGCAGCTCGTTTGCCGGCAATACCCCAACAAGAAGAACCAATGTCTCTGGCCGCCACACATCCCAATCTATTGCCAACCGTTATCCAATCGGATATAAAACATAACCTCGACTCCCTGGTAAGTCAATTGTGCAACTTACGTTTGGGAACGAATCAACATCAACGTTTGCTGTTGCTGCGCCAACGTCAACTCATCGAAGAAGATGAGCTGCGCTTGAAACACTATGTGGAGTATGAAAAGTTCCAAAAGGCTTTAAGGCAGGCCAATGATGTACATACAGCTCAACAACAGTATCTTTACATACAACCCACCACAATTAACCAGCAGGGTTATTTAAATTTTGGTAATGGTCTCGTTCCATCTTTGAATCATACTCCCAATGCTGCTCCTGGGGTACAAGCGGTACCCCAGCAACAACAAATCATAAGTGCCAATACCCAGACCACGGCCGTTTCGGCTTCTGTGCAGGGATATGCTGTAATGTTGAATCCACAAATAAATATGCAACCATCACAACAACAACAACAGCAGCAGCAAGCGACAGCAACTGCTATTCAAATGCAAACAACAAAAATGCAACAAATACACCACCAACAACAATTTGTGCCACAACAGACCACCACCAACACCGATTTAACGCTAATCAATCAACCTATGCAACAATTGCCGCAGTTGCAGCCACAACCCCAACACCAACCAATTCAACAGCAGCAACAATTCCATCAACAGTTGCAACAACATCAGCAACAACAGCAACACATACATCAACAACAACAGCAACAGTTACATCACCAACAACAATTGCAACAGCAGCAGCATCAACATCAGCAACAACAACTGCACCAACAACAACAATTGCTGCTGCAACAACAGCAACAGCTCAATCATCTTCAAGCCATGCAGGCGATACAACCCAATGTTGCCCCACCTGCAGCTGCTCTGGTTCAACTTCCTACGGCAGCCATAGCAGCAGCTACACCTCTCAAACAGACTGAAATGATGCCAACCGATGTTGTCGCACTTCAAAAGGGCGACAATGCCAATCCCGACAGCGCACAACAAGTCCAATAACAACAGCACACCGATTACAATAATGTCCAACAGCCAATAAACGATAGCAGTCTTCTTCTTCTTCTATCGGTATACGATGGGATATATCCAGTTCTAAACGCATTAAAATTAAGAAACAATATTTATGTAATGTAAAAAAATCTATGTAAAAAGCAAACAAAAAACGCAGGAAAAACCTAAAACACGTTAATTCTATAAATAAAATAAATTCAACATGTATGTATGTATATTTATGCAAATATTTAATATTGTTGTTGTTGGTGTTTTTTTCAACTCAGGAGGAACAAAAAAGGTAAGAGGCTGCGCATAAGCAACGGTTATATCAACTGAAAAGGTACCAACAATGGATCTCGTCCTAATTTATTTATATGCATTAGGATTGCGGTATTGGAGTCAAGTAATTTTGATAAAGTCAAAGTTGAGGTTTTTGCCGCTAATATTTTTGGGACAGATGCACTGTGCAAGGGTTTTGGCCATATTTTCAATCGATTTGACTAACAAATCGTACTTTGGTTTGCTTGTGAATAAAAACTTTCCGACAAAAGATGTTTAATATAAATAATAGTGCATTGAAATTTATTGCGAAAAAGTGTTCTACTCCCAAGAATCCAAGTTAAAGGTATTTTTAACGGTAAATAGGGTATGTGTACCAGTAGTCGGCACTTTTAGGATTCTCGCGTTTTTAATCGCTCACCATTCTGAGTGGAACTTTTCAATTATTACAAAGTTAATTTATTCAGATTCGAAATTTTGTATAGTTTTTGCAATAATAAATAAAGTTTTAATAACTTTTTATTAAATTTCATAAATTTGTAGTTTTATTAAAACAATGCTTTTTTGCCAGTAGTCTACACCACTTGCTAATTGTCGGTATGGCATGTTCCAACAGTCGGCATACCAATTTTTTTTGTAATAATAAAAATATATTAATTCATTAAAATATAACATTTTTGTTTAGTTAAACTGGTTCGACGTCTTTATTGTACTTTTCTTCTTAAGTATATGGATTGTTGAGGACCTTCACAGACAAAAATTTAATTTTTATTAGAATAAATCTTTTTTTCTTAGCGAAATTGTACATAAAGATAGCTGAAAATATATTTGAAGTAAACAAAATACATTTAGTTATAAAAGTTTCATTTATTTGGGCTTAAAAATTAAAAATGGGCCGACTACTGGGACATGCCGAACTTAGGCACACTTACCCTATTAAGTACGTAAATTTCTTTTCTTCAGAGACTCACAATGAAAATTGATTTAGAATAATTTTTACATTGACAATTTCCTCAAAAAATGAAGTATAAAGGGAGGGGAATCAAATGGGATACGCGTAAAATTAACAGTAAAGAAGCAATGACCTTATTTGTTACTTTTAATAAAAATATTTTGAATGTAATTCTCATAAAAACTATTGTAATTAGATATATGATTTATTCCGAGATTTATAGTGAAAGTTTGTGTAGATTATTTCTTCATTTGATAGCTTGCGTCTAAAACGAAACTTAATGTTACTTTCAGACGTCGACTCGAAAAAAGCCCGAATTGATAAAGAAGTAGAAAATGTTTTTGTATTTTTTTTGGCAACGTTGATGTTAAAAGTTTTTTGATATCCAGTGGAAATAGAGATTTATTTTCTTTGGTGGCTTATGGTAAAATTTGATGGGGAATCATTTCGTCTCTGATGGAGATTTTTGGCAAAAAAAACCTCACTCAAATATGTTTTTAATATATGCATATACATTCCTGGCGTTTAGGTAAGATTTAGACTCTTGACGTCTTCTAGGACCTATAGTAAAATTTTAAGACAAATAATTTTGTAGAATATATTTACTGGTTACGATCCCATTTAACCACCATAATTTAAATAAACGAACCAAATGGACCGCTTCTTGACTTGTTCGAGGATTAAAATGTGTAATATTGCCTAAGACACTACCATATTTGCCCATATTCGACGGACCCAACTGGCAACGCCATAACTTTTGACAGAGATGTCACATCGCTTAACGACATACCGCGTTTGAAGCGTCAGTCCAAGCAGATTTTTACCATGAACCAATACACGCGCTCTGAAATAGTTGAAATTTACATTCAACAGAAGAAGTTAATTGTGAAAATTCAACGTGCTTTTAAAACATTAAAAAATGTGAGATGTGCGCCTTCTAAGAACACCATTAAGCGTTTATACGAAAAATTTTCGACTGGTAAGGCTCTTTCTAATCCGAAGAGGCCATAAAAAAGTCGACCAAGGCGATCGGCCGAGAATATCGCTGCCGTACGAGCCAGTGTTGAGATGTCCACAAGAACATCCCAAAAACACCGTTCTCAGCAGTTGGGCATGGCTCGGTCCACTTTACAACGGATTATTCGCATTGATTTGCATTTGTTCCCGTACAAAATTCACTTGACGCAAAGAATGTTGCCTGCGGACAAGCCTCGTCGATTGGAATGGGTCCAAAAAAACATGGGCCCGTCGAATATGGGCATCCCTGTATATATCTAAAATACACGGATTTCGCCGAATCTTAATCCCAAACTTTTGAAAGTGTTGAAGAGCAGGGACCTTTTCCCCTCTATTTTGGTTACTTTTCGATCTACAATTTCAAAGCCCCGACACACGTGTCTTCTTTATTAAACTCTAATTTAATATTATGCTGGGTTTTAGCTGTTACTTTTTTATGTTGGACATTGTAAATTTTAAAATCTAATTATACCCTACAACACTATGTGTTGGGGGCATTATAAGTTTGATTGGGCCAGAATTTATGTAACACCTCGAAATATTGGTTTCCCATATAAGAAAAGTATATATGGATCTTCCTAGCTCGCCGAGCTGAGTCGATCTAGCTATGTATGTTCGTCCGTCCGTCTGTCCGTCTGTCCATGTTAATTTGTAATCACTCTACAGGTCGCAATTATGGCCCGATCTTCACGAAATTAAGAATGGAGGTGGGGCTTAGGTCAGAATAGAACCCTATTTCTTTTGGAGATGATCGCATAATATTTAGGGGTTGAAATGGACCAAATACTGAAAAAATGTCGGATTTTGCAGTAGCTATACAGGTCGCAATTATAGGTATTTCGCATGTAGCTAGAGTTTAGGGCGGGGAAGAAGCCTACCAATTTGGGTGGTCATCGGATAATATTTAGCGGGTAAAATATACCATATCTTTTGTGTTAACAAAATTCAAAATTTTTCATTAAACCGCGAATTTTTTAAATACCGGCGAAATCACAAAGCCATGACAAGGTTACTTCTGACCTTTACATTGATGTTAACATCCAACAAATCGGATATATAGCGAAATTATTCAACCCTCAAGCGTGTCAGTTTGTATCACGAATGCTAACGAACAACACAATTCCAAAATGTATTTATCAAAATTTTTATTGCAATACAAAAAGAAAAACACAAGTAAAAAACAGCTAAGTTCGGAATTTGAAAAAATTCAAAAAAATAAAATAAATTCGTAGAAAAATACCTCTAAAATAAAACCTCACATCCGTGAAAAAATGCGGCAAAAGTCATCAAAATACTAAATATTGGGAGGTACAGTTATATACCAAAACGTGGGCCTATACATACAATGTTACGCCACCGGAGCTAGAACACATCATGGCCAAAAAATTCTAATTTTTAGACGAATCCGTGAAAAAAATGTGGCAAAACACATACATAGTATGGAGGGTATATTAAGTTCGTCATTCCGTTTGTAACTCAACGTAATAATAATTTTAAACCCAACAATGTATATTCTTGATCAGCGTAAAATTCTAAGACGATTTAGCCCTGTCCGTCGATCCGTCTGTTGTAATCACGCTACAATCAAAACGAATTGAGATAAGATCTGTTTTTGTTTGCAGGCAGATCAAGTTCGAAGATGAGCAATATCGGTCCACGATATCGTATAGCCCCCTTATAACGGTTCCTCCCGATATTCGGTATTTTGATGATCTTAGCCACATTTTTCAATGGAATTGTTTGAAATTCTACACAAGGAGTTATTTATGAGTACTTTACCCCCTGAAAGAGAATTGTCCATATAGGTCCACGATATATAACGGTACACCCTGATATTCGGTATTTTGATGATTTTAGCCACATTTTCAATGGAATTGTCTGAAATTCTACACAAGGAGTTCTTTAAGAGTACTTTACCTCCTGAAAGATAATTGTCTATATAGGTCCACGATATAGAATATTCCCCATACAACGTCACCCCCGATATTCGGTATTTTGATGATTACAGACAATTTTTTTAGTGGAATTATCTGAAAATTCACACAAGAAGTTCCTTGTATGTATTTTATCCCCTAGAAGAGAATTGTCTATATAGGTCCACGATATCGTATAGCCCCCATATAAAGGTACACCCCGATATTCGATATTTTGATGATTTCAGCAATATTATTCACCGGAATCGTTTCAAATTTCATATTGGATGATCTTAATGGTTATTACAGCCTATGACAAAAAATTTCGTAAGCAGGTCACGTCTTCCTATAGCCCCCATATAACGGTTCCTCCCGATATTCGGTCTTTTCAAGATTTTAGTGACATTATTTACCGGAATTATTTCAAATTTCGTATTTAAACTTCGTAATGGGTACCACAGCCTATTACAAAACAAGTAAGCAGTCGTACGGGGGCAACCATGTGATATCCTACAACACTACAATATGTTAGAAGTCCATTTATGTCCAAATCCATTTTGGAAGATTTCTTTTTTGAATTTATGTCACGGAGCACTGACCAGATTGAACAGAGACATTTGCCCAATATTTACACACTCCGTCGTGCTGTTAGTTGTTGTTGTCTATTTTATAGCTAAATATAATCCAGTGGTCATCCAAATTGCTACAATTCTTTCCTGTCCTTAACTCTCTTCTTGGCTTCAATTGTGTGATCAGGAATCAATAGTGTTCTATTCTGGTTCTAGCCTCACCTCCATTCTAAATTTTGTGAAGATCGAGCCATAATTGCGACCAGTGGAGTGATTACAAATTAACATGGACAGACGGACATACATAGCTAGATCGACTCAGCTTGGCGCTATAGGAAGATACTTTCCTATGTGGGAAAACAATATTTCGAAGTGTTACATAATTTTTGGCCCAATCACACTTATAATACCCCCAACATATAGTGTTGTAGGGTATAGAAATCGTATGCAGGTTTAAGTTTTCGTATATCCCCCATATAACGGTATCTCCCGATAGACGGTATTTTTAAGATTTCAGCAATATTCAATTCATCGGAATCGTTTCAAATTTCGTATTGGAAGATCTTAATGGGTACTACAGCCTACAACAACAAAAAAAAAGTCCACGTCTTCCATACAACGGTTTTCATTTGAGTGGTAGTTTTCGTTTTTATACCCTACACCACAAGGTGGTCAGGGTATTATGTCTTTGTGCATTTGTTTGTAACAGGCAAAAGGAAACGAGATAGACTCATAGTTCCTTTTGATGATTTATGCATGTCCGTCCGTCCTTCTGTCCGTCTGTCCATGTATTTTTGTAAAGAAAGTACAGTTCGCATTTATTGCCCTATCTAGATGAAATTTTGCACAAATCATTTGTTTGATCCAAGGACGAACCCTATTGAAATTGGAGATAATCGGTCAAAATTTAGATATAGCTCCCATACATATCTTCGTCCGATTTGCCTTTTATTGTGCACCAAACGTGTTATATCAGCCCGAATAGTATGGAATTTTGCATATACACCCAAATTAGGCCAAAAAATAAGTATGCCAAATTTGATCGAAATCGGTTCAGATATAGCTATAGCTCCCATATATATTTTGTTCATCCGATTTGTTATTTTTGTCCTCCGCAGCCGTAATATGCACTCTGCACAAATCATTTGTTTGATCCAAGGACGAACCCTATTGAAATTGGAGATAATCGGTCAAAATTTAGATATAGCTCCCATACATATCTTCGTCCGATTTGCCTTTTATTGTGCACCAAACGTGTTATATCAGCCCGAATAGTATGGAATTTTGCATATACACCCAAATTAGGCCAAAAAATAAGTATGCCAAATTTGAAATCGAAATCGAAATCGGTTCAGATATAGCTATAGCTCCCATATATATTTTGTTCATCCGATTTGTTATTTTTGTCCTCCGCAGCCGTAATATGCACTCTGTAACAACAATATTTGGGGAAATATATCAAATACAGCTCAGAAATATATTTGTTAAATTTTATCGAGATCGGTTCAGATTTGGATATAGCTCCCATATATAACTTCGTCCGATTTAATTTGGATTGTGCACCAAACGTCTAATATTTGCCAAAATTGGATGAAATTTGCCACTTACGAACGAATTGAGTCTAAAAGCTAGTATGCCAAATTTGGTGAAGATCAGTTCAGATATAGCTGTAGCTCCCATATATACTGTTCATCCGTAATATGCACTCCGTAAAACGATATTCAGGAAATATATCAAATACAGCTCAGAAATATCTATGCCAAATTTTATCGAGATCGGTTCCGATTTGGATATAGCTCCCATATATATTTTTATCCGATTTCAAATTAACTGTGCACAAAATGGGCAATACAAGTCCGAATTTAAAAGATACAAATGCTTCGGCATATTTAGTCCTTTGAACTTTAAATTATAATTATAATCATAGCGTGTATGATTGAATTCTCCCATAAAAACTGTTAATTGTTATGCGCAGCTCTACTAAATTAGCAAAGTGGTGTAGGGTATCATAAAGTCGGCCCCGCTCGACTTTAAGACTTTCTTTACTGTTTTTTTTTTTTTTTTTGAAAAATTTCAAGTTCCTTCCAAATGGTGGAGGGTATTAAAAGATCGGCCCAGCTGAACTTAGTTGCTGTTTTACTCGTTCCTCCTTTTGTTTGAGATAAATTTTTACATTAGCCAAGAATTTTTAAAAAATATATTACCTACCTTAAATTGCCATCATTAAAACACATTGTTACTTGTAGCGAATACATTTATTACCATTAAATACGATTTAAGTTTTAAGTATTCTCTGAAGGCATTATGCATAAATGTTTAAAAGTATGTATGTTTTACATAAATAATGAATAATAAATAAATTAATACAATACGGACGTTGACACTTTGTATCCGGTTAATTTAATGCATAACTCCTCCTGCTTTGCAAAATCAATGATTTTTTTATTGCATTCATCTCATTTTCTTAAAAGACATTAAACTGTATTAATGGAGTTTTGCAATAGCAGACATCATCTCTTAAGCATAATTATAACAAATAACAATAAATAGAAGTCTATAAATATTTCATGTTTTCTAAAAGCTCACAAAGGATCCATAATTTACATTCTACAGTTCAACATGGGTTGTTTGAAGGGATAGGAAAGGAGTTATCTAAAACAATCTTGGAGTGTAATGAATAAATGCTAAAGTGGAATTACAATTATGTATTTTGGTTGCTCTACTTCAAGTCCATACATACTTAACATTGGGAAATCCCATGTTGAACTGTAACATTATCTTTATCTCTGTCTTAACATTATTAAATAGTTATTAAATTAAAAAAAAAAACTATGAGATCTATGATATATGTGTATGTTTAAACATATTTGTTGTCATACATTTATCTCTCAGACTATAATTATAATTCATAATTTTGAAAAGTAAATGAATGTAATGAGTTATACTTCTATCATCAATCATACGTTTCCACACGGTATTGCGATTTTTTCTAATTCGAGGTATTGAAAGTCTAAAGGTGCAAGTTCATAAAAAGCTTGAAGTCATGGCTAGGCATATTAATGTCAAATTATAATAGAAAACGACGGCAGGATTTTAGTGCGGCTCTGTAATCCCTTTATGAAATATCACAAAATATTCCCAGCCATGATTTCAAGCTTCTTATGTACTTACACCTTAACTCATGAGGGACTCGAGTCTGCCAGAACGGGATTACCAATTTTAAAAATATCAAAATTTATGAATATTTTGTAATTTACAAATTCTTTGTACGCATTTTTGGGCAAGATTGTGGCGCTGAGAAAACTCAATAATTAAAGGAATAAATAAATCATCCCATAATTATTAATAATTTATTTAATTATTTCCAATAATTTCCAATTATGTTGTAATTTAAATTCACATTTAGAACCTTGAAGGCGAATGAATTTTTGGATTTTCGGATGAAACTAAATGCTTATGATATTAGAAACATGATATTAGGAAAAACCCGGAACCTTAATTCATTTTCCACGATTTTCTATTAAATTAAAAATTACAAAAAATTATTAAATAAACATTTGTGGAATTTGCTATTTTGAATATCTTCTGAGTTGTGATTTTCCAATTTGGCCAACCTGTCATTTTCCAGATCTTTCCGAATTCAGTCATAATCTCTACACAATCTTCCCAAAGATATCGGATTTGGATACAAAACAGACACAAATGCTGTATGGCAGTCTCCTCTAATATCGGAAAGTATTGTCAAAGGAAATTCCAAAAAACAACACTGGAATTTTATACGAATATCGGTCAAAATTCAGAGAAAACCTTGGAATTTTTATGAAAAAGTCTAAAATTAAGAAGGTAAAGTCATTTCAAACAAGCATACCCATCTCTGCATTTTCTGTTTCTGTTTCTCAGATTTGTGTATTTACAAATGGATTGAAAACATTTCATTGTCAAAATGTGTATTTATTTTGACAATGAGATGTTGTCGAACAAATAATTTTGAAAAAATTGTTTGCATGGCTTTAACATTTTGAGCTACAAAATAAGACACGTGTTTAGGCGTTTTAAAATTGACATCGAAATGTAACCAAATAGAGCTGAAAAACCACAAGTTGCTATCATTAGAACACTCCAGCATTAAAATGTGAATAAATCTTTTGAGTCTCGTACCATCGCTCGTTACCGTGATACTAGTAGCTTGGTAGTGTAGCCCAACGACAAGGAAGTGTACGGAAAAAAACAGCAACATCAGCAGAAATAGTTCGAAAAGTAAAGAAGCGACTTGATCAAAACCCGCGTCGCAGTGGCAAAAAATGGCTCATGAGCTGAATATATCGTAATATTCCATTCGGCAAATATTGAAAAATGAGCTCGGGGTGGAGCCATTGAAATTCCAAAAAGTGCAAGAACACACCGCAACAGAAAGAAACTAGACTCAAACGAGCTTGGCCGAAAGTGGTGAACTGCCGAATTTGGTTTTCTCCGATGAAAAAACATTCGTTGTCTAGCAGTTTGTAAACAAACAAAATGATCGTGTTTACTTGCTAAAGAGGTCAGCTGAAAATGTGCACCTTCGGTTGGCCACGAGAACTTAAGCGACAGCCATGGTGATGGAGTGGGCCGCCATAACAGCCGATGGTCACTCTCCGCCCGTATTAATCGACCATGGCATCAGAATAAATGCCGAATATTATCGAATGGTTACAAAATGAGATTCCTCACCTCATTTCCAGCGCACACTGGCCACCAAAATCTCCGGATACCAATCTGTTGGACTATTGTGCCTGGAGTATTTTGGAAAGCAAGGTTGGCACTAAAAAATACGAAAGTGTCGATAACATCAAGCAAACGCTTCGCCGAAAATGAGCCAAAATACCGCAGAGCAACATTCGGGCAGCGTGTGACGGTTCCATTGGCCGTATGAAGACCATAATTCGTGCCAAAGGTGACCAATTCGAACAAATCTAAACTTATTTTAAATTTCAATAAAATTTAAAAAAAATGTAAAAATTATGGCGTTTGACTTTGTTGCAGCTTTTTTTATCTCACCCTATATATGAATTCCTAATGATAAGATTTAGACTCTTGACGTTTTCCCGGACCTATAGTTGTTTTTTATACAAATAATTTTGAAGAATATTTTGACATTTAAAAGAAGGTTTTAAAAGGTATTTAAACAAAGAACACAAAAGTTACCTTTGTTAATTCCTTTAGTGTTTGACTTTTTCTGTCGGAATATTTGTCGTATTTTTATCTGCAATATTGCCGAAGACACTATATACCTAAAATGTACAGATTCCGAGGAAGAAGAGGGAGGAAATTGCCTCCTCAATTTGGGTTACATTTCGATGTAAACTTTCAACACATCGAACACGTGTCTTCTTTTGTTAGCTCTACTTTCATAATCTGCTGAATTTTCCCCGTAATTATGTTTTGTGTTGCAAAGTGTAATTTTTCGGTAATTGTAAAATTTCTGGGAAAATCCAAAATAATTTCGAAATTGTTTGGCATTTTATGCGGGCAAAGCTCGTGAGTCTTATACGAAATTTTTCGAAATTCTCAGTAATTTTGAATTTGTTTGACTTATAGGCTCAGCTCAACTTTGAACTAGGACGCATATAGATTTCGTCAATGTCGTACCCTTATGATATAATCTTTTTTATACGCTCTTACTCTTATACTTTTGTTAAAACCAAAAGAAGGAAGAGTACACTGCAATAATGGTTTGACATAAATTATTATGTATTTTTACCCTCATCCTAATGGCTATAGAGGGTATATATCATTTAAACCAGACCGCCGAAAAACTCGCTCGAATTTGTTCAAAGAGTTAAACTCACTAGACATCGAGCTCACAGAGAGCAGAAAAAAATCGAAAAAAAATTTTCAATGCTCGAATATGAGTGAGCATATTTTCTTCGTTTTTGAGTGGGAGCTAAATTCGTTCAAATTCGAGCAGATTCTACTCTTGTCGAGCACACTTTTGATTATACCCTACAACACTATGTGTTGGGGGTATTATAAGTTTGATTGGGCCAAAAATTATGTAACACCTCGAAATATTGATTTCCCACATAGGAAAGTATATATGGATCTTCCTATCTCGCCGAGCTGAGTCGATCTAGCTATGTATGTCCGTCCGTCCGTCTGTCCGTCTGTCCATGTTAATTTGTAATCACTCTACAGGTCGCAATTATGGTCCGATCTTCACAAAATTTAAAATGGAGGTGGGGCTAGGGTCAGAATAGAAGCCTATTTCTTTTGGTGATGATCGCATAATATTTAGGGCTTTAAATGGACCAAAAACTGAAAAAATCCCTTATTTTGCACTTGATCTACAGGTCGCAATTATAGACCAATCGACGCGGAATTTCGCATGTAGCTAGAGTTTAGGGCTGGCAAGAAGCCTACCCATTTGGGTGGTCATCGGATAATAATTAGCGGGTAAAATATACCATATATTTTTTGTTGAAAAAAATTCAAAATTTTTCATTAAACCGCGAATATTTTAAATCCCGGCGAAATCACAAAGCCATGACAAGGTTACTTCTGATCTTTACATTGATGTTAACATCCAACAAAACGGATATATAGCAAAATATGTGCGATATATATGTTTATCAAAGAAGATATGCTTGAAAAATCTCTTATATGTCGAGAACGGCTGAACTGATTTCGACAGTTCTCATTAATTCAGAATGGCCTCTTGGCAGGAAAGAAAAAACGTCTAAAAAAATCGCATAAAAATATTTCTCTATAGATGAAAATATTGATTTTGTAACATTTTCTCATATTTTTCAATTTTGTCATATTTTTGGCATATTTTCATTTTGAATTAAACATTTGGTAATATTTCTACAGCAAACAAAACTAAGTAGTTACGATATCAGGATATCACATACAGATCGCATTTATGGCCCGATCCTTACGAAATTTTGCATGGAGATAAGATGAGGGTCAGAATAAAAGCCTATTCTTTTTGGAGATGATCGCCATATATTTAGGGGTTGGAATGGACCACAAAACTGCAAAATTGTCAGCAGGTCGTAATTATGGGGGTTACCGGACATTGCAAAAGGGAAGCAGTTTTGGATGGCCATCCAAAAATATTCAATGTGTGAAGGAGATTGCCAACTTTTATAGACAAAATACGAAAATGTCCATTCCAGTGACTTTTTGGAGAATTCACAAATACAGGAAATACGCACTTCTGACTATTTCGTTAACGCTGATTTCGTTGAAGAATATAGTCAAATGGCTGTATCTCATATAGATGCGTTTCAGTCAAAAACCAATAATAAATGTTAATCTTTTGCCACTTCTGAGAGATTATAGGTCTTTGGGAAATATTGGTTCCAGATCTAGAAGACCATGTACGTGCAACATCTACCAATAGGGTATTCAACGGTCGGCCCCGCTCGACTGTAGCCTTTGCTTACTTGTTTTTATTATAACGTTGTTGTATATCTATTTATAAACTTTTTTATGAAACTCGTACTCTTCAAGCACTCCCGTTCACGAGCAAGTTTCACTCCCAAGCAAAAACGAGCAAATCTGTGCTCTGGTTTTGAAAAATCAGCTTCTATGTGTTTATCTCACTCTCCACGAAAAAAAAAATTGCTGAAAAATTCTTGCCTGGAAAGTATTCCCATTTCAACAACATTTCAACCTTATTTTCAGTCAATATCTCCCCGCTTTCATCTAAGCCTAAAACAATAATGGTGATTTTGCTATCCTATAATGTTTATGACGTTTTTTTTTTTTTGAAATGTGAATCGTATTATATTTGAATATAGATTACCTTTTTTCTATGCGATCGCAGGTAGTTCGTGTGGAAGTTTAAGGGATTTACGTTCAAATACGAGTTGTACTACATATATATGTATGTATGTTTGTAGGTGTGTGTAATTTCTTCGGGTATTCAAATCCAACAAAACAAGAGGTTAATGGGATGTTTTAAACGTTTCATATTCATTCAGCTTTTTTTTCTGTTATAGCCATGGGCATCTGATTTTATCAGGGACTTAGGCAATGTCTCATCTGCTTTCATTCCACGTGGGTGATTTCTTCAAAGAGATTTACATTTGATTTCGATTCCAATTGCCTTTCCAGCAAAAGAATGGTAAGCCACATACATCCACATTAACATCTTGTTTAAGCCGTTCCTAGTCTTGTCCAAATGCCAGGGATTGGGGAAATTGCGATTGGACGCCAGCGGCTGGGCCAAGTGTGGTTTGTTGCTGCTGCTGTTTACCCATTTGTGGCTGGGGCTGATGTTGCAGGGCCAGTTGCGGCTGCTGCTGTTGCACTCCCGCAGCAGCCATATTTGTTACAATGGTATATTGTGAGGGCAAGCTTTGTGGTTGCTGCTGCTGCTGCTGTTGTTGTTGTTGTTGCTGCTGTTGCATGGCCAATTGTGGATTTAACATTACGGCATAACCCGACATTGCAGCCGTCGTCTGAACATTGGTATTAAACATTGAATGTTGTTGCTGAAAATGATGCGGATATCCATGTCCGCCCGAACCACCGATGCCGCCCGCACCTGGTCCAAAAGGCGAAGGCATGAAACCACTGGTTAGATTTATATAACCTTGCTGATTTATGGTCGTTGGCTGTATATAGAGCATGGGCTGTTGAGTGTGCACCATATCGATGGAGGGCGTCTGACGCATGGCCTTTTGGAATTTTTCATATTCCACATAGTGTTTCAGACGCAGTTCATCCTCTTCGATAAGTTGCCGTTGACGTAGCAAGAGTAGGCGTTGATGTTGTGTCGCTCCCAAACGGGTGCTGCACAATTGACTGACCAGTGAATCGAGGTTGTGTTTGATATCCGATTGTATAACCGTGGGCAAGAGATTGGGATGAGTGGCGGCCAGTGACATGGGTTCTTCCTGGGCCAGGGCTAGGCGCCCGGCCGATTCGACCAGATCTTGTGGTATATAGGGATAGGGATGAAGAGCTGTTGGTTGTTGCTGAATGGGTGTAACAAATGGCAAAGGTATTTGTGTGGTTGGGGCTAACTGTTGTTGTTGTTGTTGCTGCTGCGGCTGTTGTTGGAGTTGGGATTGCTGCTGCTGCTGTTGTTGGGACTGTTGATTTGTTTGACCTGCCGCCGTCGTTTGTTGACTGACAACATTGGCCATTGTTTGATTGAACAATTGTTGCTGCTGCTGTTGTTGTTGTTGCAATTGTTGTTGTTGTAGCTGCAAATCAGCTTGTATGGCATTGGATCGCTGTATTTGTTGTTGTATCTGCTGTTGCAATTGTTGCTGCAACTGGGCCGCCGGTTCCATGTTATAGACTGGAGCCGCAGTGGGGGCATGCAAAGGCACAACAACAGCGGCGGCAGCCCCTGCCGTGGCTGGTTTTTGTATTCCCACTGTCGAGCCCAAAGGCTGATAGTTTAGCGATGAGGGCGATAACAGCTCCGTGGGTGTATTATAGCTATTATTGGCTGTACTATTGGCGGCCTGTAAATCAATTGTGGGCCTTAGAATGGCCACTGTGACCGGCACCACAAATGGCTGTTCCTGTGTGGGTGTGGTATCCTGTTGTTCTTGTAATAGCTGTTGTTGTTGTTGTTGTAATTGCTGCTGTTCGGCAGCTTGCTGCTCTTGTACCCGGCTTACACAAAAACGCGATACCTTGCGGGCATTCAGCTCCTGTTCAGTTCTCTGCTGTTCGTGAAAGACCTCATCGGTCATCTCAACATTCCTTAGGGCAGCCAATTTTTTCTCTAAATCTGCAATACTAGTTTGGCTTAGACCACACACCCGTTGGGTATTGGTGTTGGTGGTAATGGTGGAGTCAACACTGCCACCGGAGAGGGGTGGTAGTTGGGGTGTCTCCAAACTATTTTGTTTGGAGAGTTTTTGATGCAGCTCCATGTGTTCGAAAATATTGACAATGGGCTCAACACCGGCAGTTTGTAAGGGGAATTCTGAAAATTGTTGTTGCTGTTGTTGGGGCAAGAGCTGAGATGGTTGTTGTTGCTGCTGTAATATGGGCATTGTATTCTGTATGTCATTGCAGCCACTGTTGTCCAAAGAGGTACGCCTGGAATTGAAAGTGGAAGAGCTACGTGTGGAGCTGAGCGGGCCCGTGGGCGTATCATCATCTCCCTGCACATGTAGCTGTTGTTGTTGTAGCAGTGGTGCCAATTGCTGCTGCTGTGGTGGTTGTTGTTGCTGCTGATGTTCATTGTTGATTGAAGCCACAATGGCCGAGGCAAAGGCCTGGGCATGGGTTATATTTTCCAACTCAATTTTCAATTGTTCCAACGAATGATTCGTATTACCATTGGTGGCAGCCATGACAGCATTACTTGCCTCCTCTCCCGATGGAGTGACATAGAGAGGCACAGAAGCCGTTGCGGAACCTGTACCAGCCTTGGAACCACTCTGCTGCTGCTGTTCAATTTGTGTTGTACCCTTCGACTCCCCCAACGAATTACTATCCTCTGCGGCATTGGTGTTCGGCAAGACCACCGGATTTACAAAGAACCGGGAAATTTTACGCACTGCCATACTATTTTCCGGGGTATTTGAATTGTTCGGTATGGAACCCCTGAAATCATAGGGCGGTGAGGAATTTTCTGTGGTACACTCATCACTGCTGATATTGCCCAAATCCTCCTTTTTAATGTCCTGCAACGAGTCCTTGATGATATTCACATTGGGATATTCATTTTGCAGGAAATCGACATACTGTGAGCGTGGTGGAAACACCGAATTGGGGGTAATGGTGTTTTCCGGTGAGTAATCCGATGTGATTGTGGTGTATTCCGAAGCGGTACTGGTCTTACGGGATGTGGAATCCGAATTGTTGGCATTCTCTTGATAACTGTTTGTCGACGATTCGGGGGCAATGGTGTTGGGGGGAAGTGCTTGGGTGGCAACTTCATTGTATTGGCTATTGGTCACCTGACCCGCGGTGGTGGTGGAGTTGTTAAGAGTTTCTTGATTTTCCAAAACACCATTGGAAATTGCATTCAATTTGGAATCCGTTGAGTTGGTTACATTGAGGGCTGGCATTCCATTGTTTATGGCCTCTGTAAATGTTGTCTGTGGTGGCTGGCCACCCGAAACCGGAGAGTCAACAACAGAGGTCTCTGGGAGGTTTTGAGAGGATTGAATATTTTGTTGTTGAAATATTTGCTGTTGCTGTTGTTGGGCTGGCGATTGTTGTTGTTGTTGCTGTGAGTCATATGGGATGTATTGCGTTTGGCCATTCATAATAAATTGTCCCGCAGAGGTGGTCGGAGCAGGTGTAACTCCCATTTGCATGGATTGTGTTTGATTTTGTTGGACATATTCCAATTGCGGTTGTTGCTGGGCTGTTGGCAGTGCCTGTTGACCACTGAAATCGATTTGGGTAGGCAATGTTTGTTGAACCTGTTGTTGTTGTTGCTGCTGTGAAGCTTGAGTTTGCTGGCCAACATATTCCACTTGAGAGATCTGTGACGCCGGAGTTTGCTGGGTTATGTATTCCACCTGTTGGGAAAGTTGTGATTGCTGCTGTGTTGCAGGACTTTGTTGGCTTATATATTCCATTTGGGTAGCATGTTGTTGTTGTTGAGGGACAGGACTTTGCTGGGTTATATATTCCAGCTGGGTAACCTGTGGTGTTTGTTGTTGCTGTGGCTGCGGAGCTGGACTTTGCTGCGTTATATATTCCATTTGTGGAGGGAGTTGTTGTTGCTGTTGTTGGCTTACATACTCCACTTGAGGCATTTGAGATTGTTGTTGTTGCTGTTGCTGCTGTGGAACCTGGCTTTGTTGACTCATATATTCCACTTGACCAAGTTGGCTTGCCTGCTGGCTAGGTGTTTGAAAATCAGGCTGGACTTGTTGCTGTGGCGTCTGCTGGGCCGGTGGAGTTTGGATAGCAACAAAATCATGTTGTATTTGGGGCTGTTGTTGTTGTTGCTGCTGCTGTTGTTGTGGTATGAATTCAAGTTGGGTTTGAGCGATGTAAGTATTTTGTTGCGATTGCGGCTGGCTAACCATTTGATTTTGTTGCGAGACAGTTTGATTGCTAATGAACTCAGTTTGACCAACATGTTGTGTTGTCTGTTGGTTCGAAACGAACTCAGGCTGTGCAACTTGTTGGGTCTGAGCTGGTGGTGTTGTATGCTGTGGCTGCTGTTGCTGCTGAGCTACATATTCAATCGGCGTTTGATGTTGCTGTTGAACCTGAACTTGTTGCATTGTTGGAGCTTGTTGGGCTATAAACTCAACCTGTGGAATAAATTCCACTTGAGTTTGCTGTGGCTGTTGCGGGGCAACATATTCCCGGTTAATTTGATTTTGTTGTTGTATAGCTTGTGGTTGTTGTTGTTGTGGGTGGAGAAAATCAGGTTGGGTTTGATGTGCCTGTATCGGGGGAGTTTGATGTTGTGACACAAACTCCGGTTGGGTTTGATGTGTTTGTATGGGTGGAGTTTGTTGCTGTTGAGATACAAACTCGGGTTGGGTTTGTTGTGTTTGTATGGGAGGAGTTTGTTGCTGTTGTTGGGGTATAAACTCCGGCTGGGTTTGCTGCATTTGCACTGGAGGCGTTGGTTGGGGGACATATTCTATTGTGGGTTGTTGTTGTTGTTGCTGTGTCATATATTCAATTTGTTGTTGCTGTTGTGGTTGGGTTATAAATTCCAACTGCCCCTGTTGGGGTTGCTGTTGAGTGACGTATTCAATTTGTCCTTGTGGTTGTTGTTGCACCAACTGTGCACTTTGTTGGCTTAAATATTCCACTTGAGCTTGTGATGGCTGCTGTTGAGTCACCTGTGGTTGTTGTTGTTGCTGTTGTTGTGTCACAAAATCCATTTGTGATGGTTGCTGGTTTTGTTGAACCACCATTTCAGCCGCATTGCTTTGTCCAGCAGCTGTAAAGGTCATTTGTTGTTGTTGTACCTGTGGTTGGGAATAGCTCTGACCCGGCTGACTGGCCGGTTGTAATATGGCATTTAAAGAATTGGCCAATGAAATTTGACTAGAATTATAAAATTGCGGCTGTGTTGTGGGTGCCGTATTTGTGGTGGGTGATGTTATCTGATCCTCCTGTGACCCAGACGAAGATATGGGTGTCGATTGGAATTGTAAATAAGTTTGAGGTCGGTTTGGATCATTCAGTGGCAACTGAGGTTGCTGTTGATCCCCAATAAGCTGTGACGTTCCCGTTCCCGTATGCATATGATTCGATTGCTTTTGACTAGCCTTGGTGCCATCCTCATCTTCCTCCGAGTCCACTTCATCTTCTTCCTCTTCTTCTTCCACATTTTCCGGCAACATTTCACGTTGTTTCTGCAGAGCAATTTTCTCCAAACGGGATTTTTCATTTTGCAACTGGAACTGAGTTTGACGTTGGACCCGTTCTTTGAGCAGCGAAAATACTTGCACCTTCAATAAACGCACAATGGCTCGGGCATCTTCTTCAGTAATCAGGTTCTCCTGCATCATATCATCACAGACACGTTCACAATCGTCGTTGACCACATCGTATTCGAATTGTATGGCCTCGTTTTCTTTGTGTTTCGAGGAGCGTTTTTTCGGATCTAGGAACCGTAGACGAAATTCGATGACATTATTGTTGGGATTTTCTAAAAAGGCCTCAGTGGAGGTGGGTTCCACTCGAATGCCAATGTCCTCTTCAAAAAACTCAGAATTTAGCAGATCCTTGCATTTCGGACGATCCTCCTTTTTGAGTTCTATGCACTTCTCAATAATCTCCCTTACCTTGGGATCTTCCACCTTGGTTAAGGCCGCCGGTTTGATACCGGATATAACCTTCTTATAAATCTGGGCCGGACCCTTACACTCACTATAGGGATATTCGGAGACAGCCATTTCCAACATGCACATGCCAAAGGCATACACATCCACTGATTCGTCATAATGTTCCTCATACATTTCGGGTGCCATAAATTCCGGCGTGCCAATTACCGATTTGGCATGTGAACGATTCTTCAAAGTGGCCAGACCCAGATCACCGATTTTTACACTGCCCGTGGTGCCGGTTATGAAAATGTTGTCACACTTCAAGTCACGATGTATAATGGGCAGGGGTCGGGTATGCAGAAAATGCAGACCCTTGAGTATTTGACGACACCATGACTTCAAGACTTTGGGATTGATTTTCTTGAAACGTTTCAAATAGGACTTCAGGGTGCCAGAAAGCATTAGCTCTGTGACCAAAACGATATTTTTCTTGCGGGCAACACTAAACTCCCAATAGGTATAGAAACGTACGATATTGGGGTGTTGTAGCTTCTTCAACATATCGGCCTCTTCGCGAAAACGTTTCCTTTCGCTTTTCTTCACCTGTTTGTCGAGCAATTCACACCAGGCCACAGCCACACCAGTCTCAGTGTCCAGGCCACGGTAGACTGTCTTGAAACTTCCACGACCCACTTCTTTGTCGTATTTAAAGAAACGACCACAAGGTGACATGGCCACCGGCTCATCGTCATCATCCTTTGTTGAAATTGTGGATGTGGTTGATGTTGAGACCGGCACAGGGGTAGCGGGAGCACTTGACGATGTTGTTGTTGTTGTGGCTATTTTTGGTATTTGTAGATTATTTTTCTGTGAATCTGTTTGGGGACTTTCAGCATCAGCGACTGTGGTCTCTGAGGGTCCATCTGTTGTGGTAGTGGATGTTTCCGATTTTAGCTCTTGCCCCTTTTCTTCTTCTTCTACTCCCCCTTCCTTTTCCTTGGTTTGTTGTTGCTCATCTTGGGATTTTTCCTTCGATTTTTGTTTTTCTCGCTCCTCCGGGCCCACATCTTTGGCGCCACCATCTTCAACACGTGACAATTTCGAGGTACCTTTTGCCACTACACTACATTCAGCAACTTGTTCCTCCAGCTTCTCTTCAACCTTAAACCCTACACGTTTCGAGTGTTTTACACCGCGCGTTGATTTCGATTCTTTTTCCGGTGTACTGGGAGATTCTCGTAGTTTCAATTCAACACCCTCTGGTCTGACAATACGCGTCGGTGTTGGTGTCACTGGCCTTATAATTTCAACACCCGTTAAATCTGTATTGCTGGTACGTGTGGGTGTACGAAACTGTTCCTCCAAATGTTCAGCTTCACGCGATAACATTTCAATGTTGTCATCGTAATCTCGAGGAAACTCTGTTTCCAATTCCAAATAGTTTGTGGTAACATTGCGTGCGGGCGTTTCCACACTTTTGCGTATGAAACGCATATTGGGGTTATATTTTTGCATGGCCATAGAACTTTCACGGCTATTGCTACGTTCGCCATACTTGCTAGAATATAATTTGGATGATTTGCTCGATGATGTACGCGATTTCGATTCGGATCTTGATGATTTTCTGTCCTCCATTTTTGAATGAATGTCTCTTTTTTTAATTCTCTTGGCCAATTTTATAGCGAATTCTAGCAAGGGGTTTTATTTTATTTTTTTTTTTTTTTTGGTACTTAACTATGTATACGGATCTGTATTGAATTAAGAATATAATAATGGATTAACATTTTCACAATTATTTATGCACATTGAAATGAAAATCTCAAACAAAGAACCACCAACGAATGCATCTAAAAGTGGGGGGAAAGAAGCAAATAAAAACAAAATAAATCGTGCTTGGAACATAAGAAGTACCTGAATAAGTTATGTATTCCTATATCTATCAATTTTATGATTTTTGCGCATTTTTTGGGAAGCAAAAAAGTTAAGCAGTAACAAGGAAACCAAAAGGAGCATATTTGCTTAAATTTTTCAAAGAGCTTTTCAATCAAAAAAAAAGTGCTCCCGCAGGTGCAAAATATCTATTGTGCAATTTTACCAAATATGCTGTACAAAAGACTCGAATTAAAAGCATTTGCAAAGGCATTACAAAAAAAGTATACATACATAGCCACCAAGAAAAAAAAAACGGAAATAAAAAACAAAAGTAAATTTTAGAATTTTCTTTATTAGAAAAATAAAAAAAAAACTAAACAGATATTATTAATAATTAATAACACCAAACCAAATAAAATAAACTCTTAATTATAAAGAATATAAATAGGTTAAAAAATATTAATCAATATCTATGTATAAACCCCTCGGTCATGGTCATGTTTTTAAGATCCCTTTTTTTACATGAAAGACATATAGTGTTTTTCCTTTTCGCTATAAATCCAAATACTATTTTAAGATCTCTCTACTTTGAGAAATTTATGAATTTAAAAAATATATTTGGGAGTTTAGCTATATCTAATCATAATCATCGGTGCCCAATAAACATGAAATCAGATGAAAAATATATGGGAGACATACCCAATTCTGAATGGATCTCTAAAACAAGTAAAAATTAATAAAATTCTGACAAAATCATAAAAATACCGAATGTAGCCGTTATATTAGGGTATATACGAAGACGTGAACATGCATAGGTACACATGTAATGTCAAATGCCACTACAATATTCAAATGCGAAACTTGAAAAAAAGTTCCGTGAATAATAAGCTAAAATCATGAAAATACCGAATATAGGGCGTTATATGGGGGCTATACCAAAACGTGGACCTGCAATGACAATTTTCCGTCATAGCCTGTAGTATCGATAACGAATTTCAAATATCAAATTTTAAATAATTCCGGTGAATAATGCCGCTATAATCATTAAAATACCGAATATGGGGAGGTGCCGTTATATGGGGGCTATACGAAGACGTGGTCCTGCACGGACAATTTAGGCTGTAGTATCCATTACAACCTTCAAACACCAAACTTGAAACAATTCCGGTGAATAATGAATAATGTATGGGTGCTATACCAAAACGTGGACCTATATGGCCAATTTTCAATACCAAAAGTCCCGCAGACATAATATACATTTGAATAAAATTTTATCAATCTATTTCATTTCGTTCAGAAGCTAGAGTGATTTCCACAGACGGACAGACATCGCTAAGTCGACATAGAATTTTATGTGGGGTCTAAAATTTATATTTCGAGGTGTTAAAAACGGAATGACAAACTTAATATATCCTCCTTGCTATGGTGGAGGGTATAAAAAATTAGCAGAAGTATTTCTATGCTATATGTGATGGATGACAACGAATATTAGATATCAATGACATCAAAAACCAAAAATAGCAAATCGGATGAAAAATATATATGGGATCTATAGCTACATCTCAACCGATTTTTACCAAATTTGACACAATTTTTTCCAAGCTGAGTTCAGTCGCATATGTCAACATCTATTGAGTTCGAGGGGTTTATATTAACCATTTGATGCACAATAAACTTGGTATCGGATGAAGATATATAGGGTGAGATGAAAAAAATGCAACCAACTTTCAAAAGGCATTCGGCAAATATTGAAAAATGAGCTCAGGGTAAAGCCATTAAAATTCCAAAAAGTGCAAGAACTTACACCGCAACAGAAAGAAAATACACTCAAAAGAGGTAAAGAGTTGCTTCGCATTCGTTGCCCAGCAGTTTGTAAACAAACAAATGATCGTGTTTACTTGCCAAAGAAGTCAGCTGAAAATGTGCACCTTCGGTTTGCCACCAGAACTCAAGCGCCGTCCATGGTGATGGCTTCGACCGCCATAACAGCCAATGGTCACCCTCCGCTCATATTAATCGACCGTGGCATCAGAATAAATGCCAAATATTATGGCGACTATTATGCGACGTTGGACTATTGTGTCTAGAGTATTTTGGAAAGCCAGGTTGGCACTAAAAAATACCCAGGTGTCGATCGCCGCAAGCAAGCGCTTCGCCGGGAATGGGCCAAAATACCACAGAGCAACATTCGGGCAGCGTATACGAACAAATCTAAACATATTCTAAAATTTGATGCTATTTCCGACATTTTTTGCTTGCATTCAATAAATTTAAAAAAAAGGTGTAAAAATTATGACGTTTGACTTTGTTGCAGTTTTTTTATATCACCCTGTATGTTCCAGGTATATCTATTCAATTTTATTGGATCCCTTTTCCTTAGAAAACATTTAAATCCATATTTTTTTCGAGAAGAATATTTTCTCTAGATGGATAAAAAGTTTTGCTTTGGTCATCTTTCAAATCAGGTCGAAGGCAGTCGCATATTATTGAAAAATAAATGTGGCGCAGGACGAATCTATTTTTAGATTGTCGCATTTTAATTAATGCCTTGAAGCAGAAACGGCCAAGGTAAGTGGGAAACCATACGACAACAAAAAAAAACTGCTTTACCAGTAAATGAAGGAACTACGAAATTATTTTGCGAATTTTAGAAAAACTTTTATGTATTCAAATGTCGCATGTAATCGCAAAAAGGGTCTGCGTTTTATGCTAGCTACTATACTACCATGACCTCTTCTATAATAAGCCCTTTCTTAAGCTTTAGAACATTAACTTACAACAACAAAATACAAATAAAAATTGAAAATACATAAAATAAATACAAAGTGCAAAAAAGGAAAAATTAACATATAGTATAACAAAATGTACATCAATATCTTAGGCAATTGTATTTTCCTTAACTTGATGAAGACTTACTAGTTTTTAATATGTATATTGCTTATAATAATTTCACACTATATACAAGGAATCCATTAAAATCCACACGACAATGAAGAAAGGATAGCAGTAGTAGTAACTTTCCTAAGGCCCGATGATTCAGAAATATGAAAATTTCAATCGCTCCATCAAACGTACCTCCTCCGATATGATTGGTTTATTTATAGATAGCAAATGGATCGATTCCTTTATTGATTAATTCTTTCAGTTTAATTGCTAAGTGGTTATTGATTAATTATTTGATTTTTTCTTCGCAAATTATTTTTTTCTGCAACGATTTGACCAATCCTCTTATTACCGAATTTTTTTACTATATAAACAACCACCGAGAAAAAAAACAAACGTCAAAGTGGAGCAAAAAAAAAGACTAAACGTCAAATGTCATTTGTATACACTGATAAAAATGTAGTGGTAAAAATTGTAGCTCAGCTGATTAGATTTTACCAAGCATTTACACAGGGTAAGAAAATGAAGTTATGTCACAAAACCTGAAAGATTATAGGTAAATACATGGTAGAAGAGTAAAGGTAGACGCATCGACACAGCTGCTGGGACAATGAACTGTCAAACCAATTTTGGAATTGAAAATATTAAATGAAAAATTATTTAAATTTGTAAAAATTGTTGAAAAACACGAATTATAATAATCTCCGAATAACGTCGTATAAGAAAACATATAAAAATCTACTTATATTTGAAAAAACATTTAACAATTTTTGACATGTCAATGCTCCCAAGCATTGATGCATCTACCTGTATTCTTCTGCTATGAGTAGAACTAAGAAGTTCAAGTTATGTAATCATATGTTTACAATTTCTTTAAATGTATATATTTGACATCTCTTTGTCAAAATTTATATTCATAAATCCGTTGTATACACACGAAATAAGAAATGGGAACTGTTTTTCATGTATTGAATTACAGAAAATGCAGAGGTGGGAATGCTAATTTGAAATGAGGTTACCTTTATTTCATTGTGACATGGGCAAAGTTGTAAAGGGGAATACTCAGGTACACGGTGTTGTTTATAATATTGATTTTACTTCTTACTCGTATTTGATAAAATAGCCTGGCGTTTAAATGTGCACAAGTGTTTTGTTACTTTTGTGTAAACAAGGCTCTCTTTGACCTATGTTTAGAAAGTAACACATTTCGAGTAAAACATTATTTCACGTAAAGGAACAGAACTGAAAAATCAAATGATTGACCTAGATGTCAAAGTTTTAATTTTTCAGTTTTTACATAAAACGTCCCGAATGCATACGATCAGAGTAATATATAAAATAATTTGTACAATTGTAAAAAATTGCAAACAACTGTTCTGTTCCAGAACTGTGAGAATATAAAAGTTTTTGGCGATTTTCCCATTATGAAGGAAAAAATTACAAAACTTGTAGATTCCCACAGGTTCGGGAACAGATAAATTAATTTAACTTTTAGTTAAAGGTTTAAACATGGTAGAATCAAGAAGGTAAAGTTATTTCAAATAAGCATTCCCATCTTTGCATTTTCTGTAAATGAGCTTGTCAAATACAATCGTTCATATGAACTGTCACAACAAAAACGAGACTCATGGTAGAAGAATGCAGGTAGATGCTTCAACAATTGGGAACATTGATATATATTATATTTTCTTATACGACGTCATTCGGAGATTATTATAATATGGGTTTTTCAACAATTTATTTCAATTGACAACATTTCATTGTCAAAATTTTCATTGATAAATCCATTGTATACATACAAATCAGAGATGGGAACCTGTTTTCAATGACATGTATTTCGACAAGGTAAATTACAGAAAATGCAGAGCTGGGAGTGCTTATCTGAAAAGACTTTATCTTCTTAATTTTAACAAGAATTTTTATTCAACCCTTTCAATTCCAGAATTGGTTTGACAGTTCATTGTCGCATCAGCTGTGTCGATGCGTCTACCTATATTCTTCTACCATGACAAGACTTGTTTATTTACATTTATAAAACATTCAAATAATTAATAAATTTTTGCAAATATTCAGAATGGTTAAAGGTATTACGTAGCCGCCACCAATCATAATTCGCCCAAAATATGTGACATAAGTTGAAAATTCTTACCGAAAGTCGGTGTTTTTATTCTGATAAAAACAACACAACATTTTTTTGGGTCATTGATTTTGAAAACCAACCAAAATATACATACACAAAATTGGCAGAAGTCGGGTACACTTAGAAGAAAAATTGTAATCAGCTGGTATATCTACCGTACCTTTTTATTGTACCATGTTTCAAAATAACTACTAATATTTGTGGAGATGGGACACATGCTTCTGGTTTCTCCCCAACATTTGAATAATCATATAAAAAGTAGAGAGAGAATTTTCTTCAAATTTCACACATCCCAATATTTCTACCAATACGAAATTTGGTATGAAAAACGGATCCTTCTTGCGCCTCAACCAAAACGGGTGGAGGTGTTGTACACTCATAAACCTCTCAAAACTTTGCACATCCCAGCACGTCTGTATACACAAAATCTGACGTAAAGATGGGATTCAGCTCTATATATATATATATATTTCGCGTAAAAACATGGTAGAATTACAATCATATGTCATTTTTTTTAATTATTCTCTTGACAACATCTTATTTTCAAAATGCATATTTACAAATCGAAATATACACAAATCCGGGATGGGAGCCTATTTTCTATGTAGTAAAATTTGACAAGAAATACAGAACATGCAAAGATGGATATGCTTATTCGAAACGACTTTACCTTTTTAATTTTTCCATGGAACATAGCATTTTTAAAATTAAGATGGTAAAATAATTTCAAATAAGCACCCAAATCTGCATTTTCTGTAATTTACCTTGTCAAATTTCACTACATAAAAAACAGGTTCCCATCTCTGGTTTGTGTATGTAAAATGGATTTATAAATATGCATATTGACAATGAGATGTCAAATAAATAATTTTGAAAAAATGATAAACATATGATTGCATTACTTTACCTCCTTCATTCGACCATGGAACAGAGCATGGCAATACCAATTTGATCGTACACTTCCTCCAATACCACAAATCCAATTAGATTTGGTACACAAGAAAATGTAAACAATCGAAAACCCTTGTCAAACTTTGGACACAACGGCAACTCTGCAGCTGATTGACAATTATATATTTTTTATGTGGTTGATGGAGATAAAAAGAAAAGTTAAAAAGTGCAGAAATTTTAGAATTAAAAATTTAATAGAAAACGGGAAAATGCAAATCCACAATGAATAATCAATACCTAGTTTTCCTCTAACAATAAAACCAATTAATACGTGTTAATTATTAACAAACGAGCACTGGAAACAAGTCGAAAAACACCGAGAGTGTGTGTCAAACGTAGAAGAAAAAAACATCAATTTTTTTTCTCATTGACGGACAAGTAACAAGATAAATGTGAAAAAATGTAAAAATAGATTGCAAAACAAGCCCAAGAGCAAAACTAGAAATGTGTTAAGAGAATTTGAAGAAAATTCTAAGCCGAGTTTTTGTGGAAAATTACGCAAAAATTTACTATATATCTCCACACCCACTTATCGGAACCCGTGAAAAAACAACAACAACAAAATATAGAAAACAAGATTCCTTTGGTCATGTGTGAGTGTGTGTGTTGTGTGATGGATGATTTTTCTCCCCACTTCTACTCAATAATGTGTGCTGCGTAAGCCAAAGTATGTGTGTGTAAATGCAATTTTTTCTATTTAGCTGCTATCACAGATTAATTATAATTATCTGGAAAGAAAAAAACATAAAAAGCAGATTAGTAAGCTTCTAAAATGCAAAATAATATAATATGTCAATAAAAATTGTAAAAGCCAACTCCCTTTGAATAGCGAAGTGGCCAAGAGAAAGAAAAGAAAAAAAGGCATCTATTGAACACAAACAAAAACAAATCCAAACGGCCCATCAAGCAAATACCGATCGAAACCAACTACAAAAAGTTGCTGACGGCGAACAAGAGAAAAACAACAGAACCTAAGAAGTCGCAAAAGTACGAAGGTGGACTAGGTATCATATTTTTCCCCTCTAAATAAAAGTTGCCGTAATGGCAACGCAACTGGATCCTAATGTCAAAGATGACCTGAAGACACAGTTTATAACACGAGAGGGTACCTATCGACTTCTTACCCTCTCCGAGTACTCACGACCCAATCGTGTGGGCTATACCAATAATCAGAGTTCACCACAAGTGCGAGTTTCGATAGTTACCTTGCCAAATCCACCGGCTGGCGCTGCTAGTAATGGTAATGGTGGTTCCTTGGCGGGGGCCGGCTCTTCTGCGAATCCTGTAAATGGTACAAATGGTCGAAACGTCAACGTAAGCAATTCATCATCATCAACAGCGACCACATCTTCAAATGGAGCTGGTGGCAATAATAATAGTTCAGCAAATGGTGGTGATACCTATGATGTTGGCCTGCAATCGTCATCGTCACTGAATGGACCGGTATTATCATCGCAATCCCAGTATGTTGTACCCTCATCAATGGATGCACGTTTGGGTGCCGGCATGTCAATGCACACCATGATGAATGGGTCCGGTGGTGTGGGCGGTGGTGCCAATGGTGGTATCGATCAGAATGGTATGCCTGTAAACCAGGTGTTGGGTGGTGATCGCATATGTTTCAATTTCGGCCGAGAATTATATGTATATGCATTTCGTGGTGTAAAGAAGGTAAGTGTTGGTTGCATCAGATATATATTTTTTACAAAAGTAATTTTTTTGTTTATCCACTTTTCAAGGTTGGATTAGAAACTATATTGGATTTTTTATACCCTACAACACTATGTTTTGGGGGTATTATAAGTTTGATTGGGCCAAAAATTATGTAACACCAGGAAATATTGTTTTCCACATAGGAAAGTATAATGGATCTTCCTATCTCGCCAAGCTGAGTCGATCTAGCTATGTATGTCCGTCCGTCCGTCTGTCCATGTTAATTTGTAATCACTCCACAGGTCACAATTATGGCCCGATCTTCACGAAATTTAGAATACAGATGGGGCTAGGGTCAGCATAGAACCCTATTTCTTTTGGAGATGATTGCATAATATTTAGGGGTTGAAATGGACCAAAAATTCCTGATTTTGCAATCAAAGCGGAAGTTAGCATGGAGCTAGAGCTTAGGGCTGCGCAGAAGCCTTCCAATTTTGGTGGTCATCGGGTAATATTTAGTGGGTGAAATATGCCACAACATTTGTGCTAAATAAAAGTAAAATTTTCCATTAAACCGCGAATATTTTTAATCCCGCCGAAATCTGAAATAGACGAACAGGTCAATTCTGACCGTTACGTAGATGTCGATAGTAAATATATCGGTTATATATAGCGAAATATATACAATGTGAATATACAAAAGAAGGGTATGTTAGTTAGAATGCTTAAATCTCAAGAATGGCTGGACCGATTTTGTCAATTCAGAATGCCCTCTTGACATAAAAGAATAAAATCTAAAAAAATCGCAGAAAAATATGCCAATAATGATGTTAATATAATTTTGTAGTATTTTGTGACATATTTTTATTTTTTTCAAATTTTTTATAGCATGCGATTTTTTCAATTTGACTTATAATATTTTGTAATATTTTTTTCACCTTACAACACAGGTTGGGGATGTTATATAAGTATTGCAAATGTCGTCCGATCCTCACGAAAATTTTCACTGTTTTCAAAGATGTCCACAATATATTAGGGGGTTGAAATGGACCAACAACCAAAGGTCACAAATAGAAACAAAAGGACACGAAATCTCGCATAAAGTTAGAGTTTAGGACGGCGGGTACAATGTACCACTATTTTTGTGTGAAAAAATACCAGCACTACTTTCAGGCGATATCTGAAATACACAAAAGGCGAACTTCTGGCTTTTTATGCTGATTTCGTTGACGAATGTAGCCAAATATGGTAGACAAGTTAATCATATAGATGAGTCTAAATTTGGAGATTCAGATGGGCCTCTTGCTTTTGGAGATGATCGCAAAATATTTAGGGGTTAAAATGAACCAAAAACAGAAATGTTTTTCCGATCACACAATTGAAGCCAATCGACACGCCTGTGAAGAGAGTTAAGGACAGGGAAGAATTCTAGCATTTTGGATGACAATTGGATTTTATTTAGCTGTAAAATGGACTACAACAACTCACAGGCCGACGGAGTGCATTAATGTTGGGCAAATGTCCCTAGTAAAAATCCTAATTTCAAAAGAAAAATCTTCCAATATGGATTTGGACATAAGGGGGCTTCTAACATATGTATTGTTGTAGGGTATAACATAGTCGGCCCCGCACGACTATAGCCTTTGCTTACTTTTTTAACTCTATGATTCGTTTAATAAAAACAATAAAAAATACTTTTGACTGTTAGTAAAGTCTGTCTCAAAGAAACAATGACGCTCCAGGTATAAAAATCCTCATAGTTGTTGATTTGTAGCCATGACGAAGAAATCTCAAACTTCGGCAGCTGCTTCTATGTTTGCAGGAATATGACGACTTTCAAGTATTGCTTGACTTTTATTGAAACCTATCCTTGAAAGTGACAAATAATGGGAATATCTAAATCGCCCAATCGCCCGTTCTTTGTCTGTCACAATTAGTTACATAGAAACATTAGGGATACGTTTAGAATGTGATGAGACCACGAGGAATGATTGTCGATAGTGGCTGATTTCTCCCATATTTAGCTCTATCTGTTAGACTTATTAATTTATAAAATATTGTGGTGGCTTAATCGGTCGACTTAAATATGTTTTCACATATGATCCGTAGAACGTTTTTTCGCTTAGATATAGATTGCCAAGTTATCAAAACATAAAACGTATTACTACATTGCGATATGTCTTGAAAAACTTTAATCTTTAAAAAGGCCATATATGTCTGACTATTTTGCTACAAGAAAATAGCAAAATTTTAAAAACTAAACGTATTACTGCATTACGATACGACTTGAAAATCTTTAATCTTTAAAAAGGTCTACTTTGCTGCAAGAATATAGAAAATTTTTAAAAACTTCTCCATAAGTGTATTGGTTGTATGCTTTGGAAATAAACCTTAGTAGTTTATCAAATAGTGCCACAGACGTCATTAATAATCTCATATTATTAAACGTTTAAAGTGGTCCTTTATAATTGCTTCATAAGATTACCTAACTAGACAATGCCATGTCGTTAGCATCTAAAATGAAACGGCACAAGTTCAATTAGGTATACCAACTATCTTATCTGTAAATGTAATTGTGGATGACAACAAATCTGGCTGGCACAGAGACTAACAAAAAAGTTAACTTTTCTTGAAATTATTCCAAATTTTCCTCGAACACTATCAGTATATAAATGTAAATAGATGTACATAGTAGTTTCCGGACAAAAAGCAAACTACAGTGTCTTGCTGCAATAATATTACCAAAGAGTAGGATTTGTCAAAAAGTAAAAGAAGGAACAACATTTAATAAAAAATATAAAAAGAATGAAAAATATGTTTTCAAGTCGTGATGCAGTCTATTGTGTATTTAACACATATTAAACTATTCGCGATCTCTACCAATTGAGACGACTGCATTATCCTGAACGTAGGTAGTCCAAATCTACACTGGTTTGACTAGGCTATCATCGTTTTTTATAACCAATGAATGTGGGGTGAATTCCAATGGCGATATTCCACTTAGAACCGTTTGATAGGATTTTTGATATAAAAGCTCTGCTTTATAACGTTTGACCCCACTGTCTAGCTCGTGTAAATCCTTCCTGACACGCCAACAGACATTTACTGCACTGAGAGCATGACGTGGGGAATAACATTCCCCTTCTCATGTCGATATTGCATTGATGATAAGGAGAAATCCTCTTACAGTTCTCGGGCAGAATTCTTTCAGGTCTTATTCCTCATCCTTTGCGCAGCACTAGTATCGCAGACTACACTGGAGCCGCTTAGCTAACCAGAAACCGACTTATCGTCTTATAAGAGATTAACAAGGTTACCTTTTACCTTTAGTTCAAGATTTTCTATAGCCCCCATATAAACATGCCTCCTGATATTCGGTATTTTGTTGATTTAAATCAAACTTTTTCAACGGAATCAAATTTGACAACCCAACCAATTGTAGGTTCAATTTATAGTAAAAACGTAGGAATTCACGGTTTTTTTTATTTTAAAGGCCCTCTTTTCCTCATGATGGAGGGTGCCAAAAGTTCATCCATGCCACACTTCATGTTTACTTGTTTTTTGACAGCCACACCTAACACTAAGATTTAAGATTAAGATTTACCATCTGAATGCCTACATGGGCCTGTGTTCATCATCTAACTTTTGAATATTTCTTTGACCCTTACGATATATACTATATATAGAAATCTTTACTTAAAATATTCGCTTAGAATTCTCCATTTTGATTCTATGACAAAGCAATCAGTTTTTGGTTTGCAGACGTGATTTGCTCAATTTTTCAGCCCAATCTAAAATATTAGCAATTGTGAGCTTTACCGACTAAAATAGTTGATGCATCAACATTTTTTCAATACAACTGTAATAAGACGTGTAGTAGTAGGGGAAGTCCCGATTTTGCACATAACGACATTCATGGGATTCAAGATTTTATCTTGCTAGAATAACGATTTGGTTTCTGTGCAGAGTTTCCATACACACTATCCACGATAGGTGGGACAAATACGGTAGTATTCCTCTTGCTGAGTTTTTGAACATTAAAGGTATGGGTACATAAGCAGCTTTAAGTCTTCACATAGTATATTTTGTGATATATCACAAAGGCCGAACTTGGATCATGCCGTCGTTTTTCCTTATAATTTGACATTAATAAGCCTAGCCATGATGCCAAGCTGCTTAACTCTGTTCGGTTAAAAGGTTTCGACAAGTTTCTTTCCGTGTAGCCTCTGATTGTACCTCACCTAACCTCAGTTTTTGATTGTACCTCACCTAACCTAAGGCCAACTTTATGTCAAACAAAAGCTTCATTCGAGTATTCGATATCCTCAAGGCCAAAATTGGTATGTCTTATCTAGTGCAAAACATTTTTTTCACTCTTTCATAATTTCCTATCGGGATACTGTATACAGATGCATACTTCAGTTATTGCTGCAAATTAAATAACAATCGCGTTCGTTTTATTTGTGTCTCTAACGACTGCAATTATGAACTTGTCTATGCACATGAGATACTCTATATAAACCACTTTGTTTAGTTTATCTTATCATTTGATCAAATTGTTGAAAAAAAGGAAGAGCAACAATAGTAGCGGCAGCGGCGTTGCAAATTGTAAATAAATAAAAAACACAAAGAGCAACACTTGTGTTTAGCTTGGGTATGGTTACGTTAAAAGTAGCTTAGTGAGAAATTTACAGAATTTATACGAAGAAAAGCATATGAACGTGACATATAAGAAGTAAATATTCCACGTCCCGGTGGATAAAGTAATATTACTCTTGAAAGGTTCCGTAGACGCGACACATAACAGGTTAGATGATGTTTTCCCATCAATAAAGGATAAGTCATTGACCACAGTTTAGATACACGTTCTACAGTCAATCGGAAGGGGAAGGGAAGGTGAAGAATCAAAATCAACACATTTCTAGCTTATAAAACGACTGGGTTTGGCAGCAAAATAAGAAATTTGAAAGTTGAAATTTGGCTGGACTCTTGGTTTGTGAGAAGGGAGACGATATATTCTCCCACTCCAGCTTAATTAATAATGCTAAGAGGGACACATATAAAAAGCGACTTGGCATATTTAAAAGAATCAAAATCAACACACTTCTAGCTTAAAAAACGACTGGGTTTGGCAGCAAAATAAGAAAATTTTGCTGAAATTTGGCTGGACTCTTTGTTTGTGAGAAGGGAGACCATATATTCTCCCACTCCAGCTTAATTAATAATGCTAAGAGGGACACATATAAAAAGCGACTTGGCATATTTAGTAGTTCATATTACAACTTTGAGATGATTAAAAGGTGAAGTCAGGTTGAACTAGTATATATGACAGCTATATCTTAATCTGAAATAACTTCCACTATATCTGATATCCTCTAATTCTGTTGCATGTGATTCTCTTACCAAATATCAACGATATAGAGTACATATCATGATTTTGAGGAGGCTTAACATTAAGACATAATACCCTGCACCACAATGTGGCTGCTTCACTCATATCCACTCGCCCATTAGTCGAAGACTCAACCTGATTATCCTGATTATCCACAAGTCCACACCCCATCCAACCGTCTTGATTTGTATCGGGTGCGAATTTAAGAAAATGTGCGAAACGTCTCTCCGTCATGTTATAGAGGGCTGCACACTATGCTGTATGCATTCAGTTGCCCTGGGAAACCTACCCAACTGAATCCCAAATATAGGCTAAAGCCTATAAAGGTAGCCATGTTTTAAATTTGGAGCTGGAGCTAAAACCAATTAGTAGAACTCAACACCCAGCATGTATTGGTTGTTATAACAACAAAAGTTAAAAAGCCTGCTTGGACGTCATTTAAACCATTATAGGGTGGATAAGGAAGGACCTAATGATCCAGCGTCATAAAGAATGAATGATGCAGACACCGATGCTGAATGTCATCCCCAGAATCCAAACCATATCCAGCCGTCTTGATTTTTAATGGGCGTTAATTGAATAAAATATACGAAACATCTCTCCAGCATGTCATAGAAGCCTGCATACTACTCAAACATGTAAAGGTAGCTGAATTGTTAAATTTGTGGATTTGCTGAACACCACACGCAATATATTACAGTTACAACAACAATATCATAAATGGATTCTCCTAAGAGCCAAATGGGTGCAGTCACATCTTTTCCTGGCTCACAAGGAAAAGAAAATTCACGCTTAAGGAACAATGGGGATTTCTGGAGCTGCAGAATAGAATTAATATCTATGACAGATATAATGATATATACATTTCTATTCTGTTTATTTAATACCGGCATCATACTGAGGGAGGGATTGTTAATTTGGTTATTCGTTTAGTTTTCTTTCTACAGCTTGTTAATTGTTCCAAGTTCAAGTGTATCCTATAGTTTGATATTTTTCTTGTCTTCGAATGATTTTGCAATGAAAGAAAACCAAATACTTATTATTTCCAAGTGACTATTAGATTTCAATTGAACGTTGAATATCTAGATTTAATATAAGAAATTTCAATAATCGCGCTTTATAAGCTACGGTGTACTTCGTTCCCTCCCATCAAAGAGAACTTCATAGACTATTTCTAAATTGATATGCAACGTTTTTTTTCTGCATATCATTTATATGATTCTATTTACTAAATGTGGATGTACATCTAAATCTGGCACAGATGCCTCGAACAACGACAACAGCAGAGAAAAATATTCAGTTCATCAAGCTGTCCAAAAGTCATCATCACAAAAGTCTTGTCAAAAGAGATGTGATATTACACAAAGGTGGCAAAAAGGATTTATTTATTTTGGTTCGCTATGTGTGTGTATGTTGTTAGAGTGAACATACGTACCTACATAGCTATACTCAATCTTTTCACATACAATTTGTATACATTTGTACACACATATGTTCATTTACATTTGCAATAAAGGTTTGATATACAGATTGACACACTGACTGATATCTGGTTAGAAGTACACACAATGTGGAGAAAAAGCCCAGTTTTGTTTTTGCATAACACACTGTTAATTGAATATGACTTTGTTAAATGTTTGGTGACACATGAATGCCTCACATGTTTCTGTTGTTGCTACTGCTACTGCTGCAGTTGTGGTATGTTACTCAGTCTTCATTCGCGTTTTATTAATTTCAGAGAGATAATATTTCTTTTTAAAACAATCCATTCCCTAAGAATGAAAAATATTTCACAATTTATGTCACATTTTAAATGCCCTCCTTGCTTTGGCATTTTGGATATTTTTAGTTTTATGTAACTCCGAATTTTTGTTAATCTATTGGCTCGGAAAACTGTTCAGATCCTTCCTGATATCTCTTCTGATTTAAAGGCCTTTTCCTACATCTTTTGTTGTTATAACAGCAAAAACATCCTGGGTGTTGAGTTTTAATAATCTGGTTTTAGTTCCAATCCCAAATTTAAAAGCTCGGCTACCTTCATAATCTGTAAAAATATATGGGTAGGTGTGGCAGGGCGATTGAAAAGATACAGCCTGGTGTGCGGAACTGTATCACAATATCACACTACAATGAAAGCATATACAGTGTGAGATAAAAACTGCAAAAAAGTCAAATGCCATAATTTTTAAAATTTTTTTTTAATTTTATTGAATGATAGCAAAATATTTCGGGAACGGTCAATGAAACCATCAGACGCTGCCCGAATGTTGATCTGCGGTATTTTGGCCCATTCCCAGCGAAGCGCTTGCTTGAGGTGATCGACGCTTTGGTATTTTTTAGTGCCAATCTTACTTTACAAAATACTCCAGACACAATAGTTCAACGGATTGGTATCCGGATATTTTGGTGGCCATTGTGCGCTGGAAATTAAGCGAGGAACCTCATTTTATAACCATCCTTGGGTGGCGCGTGCTGAGTCCTGTTGGAATGTCCAAGGTCTGCGGCCAAAATGTTTGCGTGTCCAAGGTTTAAATACACCCTCCAAAATATTTTCGCGATAATATTCAGCATTTATTCTGATGCCACGGTCGATTTTTACGAATGGAGAGCGACCATCGGCTGTTATGACGGCCCACACTATCATCGGCCGGCGTTTGAGTTTTGGTGGCCAACCGAAGGTGCACATTTTGAACTGACCTCTTTGGCAAGTAAACACGATCAATTTGTTTGTTTACAAACTGCTGGACAACGAATGTTTTCTCATCGGAGAAAGCCTAATTCGGCAGTTTACCACCACTTTCGGCCAAGCGAAGCAACTCTTTAGCTCTTTTGAGTTAATTTTCTTTCTGTTGCGGTGTAAGTTCTTGCACTTTTTGGAATTTCAATGGCTTATTTTTCAATATTTGCCGAATGGAATATTGCAATATGTTCAACTCACGAGCAATTTTTCGGCCACTACGACGCGGGTTTCAATCAAGTCTCTTCTTTACATTTCGAACCATTTCTGCTGATGTTACTGTTTTCTTCCGTCCTCTTCCTTGACGTCGGGCAACGCTACCAGTATCACGGTAACGAGCGATGGAACTAGGCACAAAAGATTTATTCACATTTAAATTCTGGAGTGCTCTAACGATAGCCACTTGAGTGGCTTAGAAATGACAGCCGTCTGAAGTTGGTTGCAGTTTTTTCATCTCACCCTGTACATCTTCGCCCGATTTCACTTATATTGTGTTTCAAATGCGTAATTTCGGACCAAATTGAATAGATTTAGGCACATACGACAGCATTCATTCATGAAATATGAAGAAAATCGTTTGATATAGCTATAACAATCGATTTGACAGTCAAGACTCTAAAACGCAATGACGTTCGGTAGAAGACTTTGGATACAGCCTAGGAATATGTTTTCCAAATTTTGTCGAAAAATTTTGTCGGTTCAGATTTATATTTTGCTCCTATACGTATGTTTGATCCTCGCTCGTAGAAATACTTCTAAAATTAATGGAATCGATTCGATTCAGATTTTGCACTGTTTTGCCACATGTAGATAGATAGTTTGAGCAAATCAATGTTATATTATAAACAAATAATCTTAATTATATGTGCAAATGTGAAAATAATCAACACATATTTTCTTCTATCGACAGGGTGCCGAACTAAGTAAGCCAATTGATAGGAAATTCTACAAAGGTACCAATCCCAGCTGTCATGATTTTAATGCCACCACAGCAACACCTACTGGCGCGCCTTTACTGGTGGGCTTTACAACGGGACAAATACAATTGGTTTCACCACAGCCAGGACCACGTGAATATCGAAAACTTTACAATGAAGATGTAAGTCTCTACAACATCAACAATTTATTTCGTTTAATTAAAACGCATTTTGATATATTTTTACAGCGTCTTATTGACAAAACCAAAGTGACCTGCTTAAAATGGCTGCCAAATTCACCAAATCTCTTTTTGGCCTCACACGCGTCGGGACACCTGTATCTATACAACGAGAATCTACAATGTCCACCGACGGCGCCCGTCTATCAGTCCTTCAAAATGGGCGATGGCTATTCAATACTAACCTGCAAATCGAAATCGAGTAGAAATCCTCTCTACAAATGGGTTTTCAACACCGAGAACTGTTGTATAAATGAGTTTTGCTTCTCACCATGTGGTTCAAATTTAGCAATAGTATCTCAAGATGGCTTTCTCAGAGTGTTTCATTATGACACAATGGAATTGTTGGGTATAGCGCGTTCCTATTTTGGTGGTTTTTTATGTGTATGCTGGTCACCGGATGGCAAATATATTGTGGTGGGTGGGGAAGATGACTTAGTCACAGTGTGGTCATTTCATGAGCGACGGGTTGTGGCCCGAGGTCAGGGTCACAGATCGTGGGTTTCAGTGGTGGCTTTTGACCCATACACCACTTCATATACCTCGTGGGATGGTGGAGACTTTTCGGATGATGAGAATCAAATAATGGAGTATTCAACGGCAGGATCACGATATGCGGGTGATCAGTCGTCGGCAGTGAATGGTTACGATTCGTATGGTGGAGCTGCGGGTGGTCACGATAAAAACTCAACGCCCATTCACACACGACAGAGGCCCCAGTCGGCGTCATTTCGTTCGGAGGCCTCTTCATTGGCTCCAGATAAATTAGCCATAAGTTATCGTTTAGGTTCTGTTAGTCAAGACACTCAAATATGTTTGTGGGACATCACCGAGGATATACTAAGGCATCCTTTGTCCCTGCGCCAGCGTGTGAATAGTTCTAATTTGAACGACTCTAGTTTTATGAATGGCGGCACAGACGCCGATGGTGTGAAAGTCATACGACCAGTGGCCATAGGCCATCCTAACTTCCCCCAGCCACAGCACTGTAGTAGTCCTACCAAAGATATGCAGACCAGCAATATAACGACCACACCACAGACATCAGCAGCTTCAGGAGAACAAAATAGTAATAGTAGTTCTAGTAAATTTTCCACAGCCAATTGTACGATATCATCGCAATCTTCTAATGCCAATACGCCACCCGACGATAGCTCGGTAACGGCGTCCACGTCGACAAAAGCCAATTCGAAAGCGATTTCAAATGCCATTAGTAGCAGTGGTGGCGGTGGAGGGTCAATAAAATTTCCTAATTGCATAACAACCACTAAGTCGGACTCAATAGATGGTAACATAACTGGAAATCATGTCAACACACTCTCTTCATCATCGGGCTACAATAGCAAAACATCGAACAGCAGCAAATCTTCAGATTCGGGAATGTCGGCATTCAACTCGCTAACCCAACGTCTATCAAATTTCTCATTTCTCAACTCATCCGACAAGAAATCTCTAAATCTAGAGGGTGGCAGTACACGGGCGAATCGTCGCACCCTAAGTCTACTCAAATCGTATAATCATCGTAATTCCTCCACACTAAATCATCATCATCATCATAGCAATCACCAGCATATGGCAAATTCAACACAAATTGAAACAAATGCAAATTCAACGTCAACATCGTCGCACAGTTTCGGTTCTCTCAAGCTGGGCAAATCGTCGTCGTCACATCAACATCACCACAATTCATTGTCACACAACATGTCGAATTGCTCGCCATCGTCAACAACCAATTCAATTATAACATCATATGACCCACTGAAATTGATTGGTACACCAGCGTGTCCCCGTTTCGATGAGTGTCCACTGTTGGAGCCGTTGGTGTGCAAAAAGATCGCTCATGAGCGTTTGAGTGCATTAATATTTCGTGAAGATTGTTTTCTAACGGCATGTCAGGATGGATTTATTTATACATGGGCTAGACCGGGTTATTCAACGGTAAGTTTTACTTTGTATTCAAATGACAAGTTACATTGTGTTAAAGAGTATTCTCCGTAATTGCAAAAATACTTTTACATGGCAAACGGGGGTGGCTTTACCACACTGTGGTACGGCGTATAATATGAATTTGCTTGTAACATGCAGAAGGAAACTTTTAGTTCCTTTTCGTGCTCTCTATAGAATCACATTCTGAGTTGATTTATACATGTCATCTCTCCCTTCGTCTGATTGATGCAAAACTAGGTACAGTCCTTTTTTTTGGTAGTTTTTTTTACCTGTCGTTTTATTTTCAGAAACTTCAAAAAAGTCCAAAATTCTTTTGCTTTGATGAACCTATATTCGGAAAATACTCCCTTAGATATTGCTATTGAGTTGAACCTCGATGTCTCATTCCTAATTTCTTGTACACTGGGTCCTTTTATCTGTAATTTTACCAAAACACAGATAAAAGGGTCCACTGCACAACAATTAAGAATGAGGCAGGGTCCAGCTGACCTCAAATAAAAAACCTTAGGGAGTAGCTTCCGAATATAGGTCCATATTAGCAAAAAATGTTGACTCAGTATTTTTTGCTAATATGGACCTATATTCGGAAGCTACTCCCTAAGGTCTTTTATTTGAGGTCAGCTGGGCCCTGTCTCATTCTTAATTGTTGTGCAGTGGACCCTTTTATCTGTGTCCAAAATTGTTTTTGCCTATTCTGTCCTTATGTTGGGAAAGTGATCCCCGAATCCTATTATTGGAGCACCGCCCTTATTGTTCGTTTTTGTACAGTGGCCTCCTTAATCTGTGATTTAACTTCTTTAATTTTTTTTAAATTTTATTGAATGAAAGCAAGAAATGTCGGAAATAGCATCAAGTGTAAGAGTAAGTTTGGTTTTGTTCGAATTGGTCACCTTTGGAACGAATTATGGGCTTCAAACGGCCAATGAAACCGTCACACGCTGCCCGAATGTTGCTCTGCGGTATTTTGGCCCATTCCCGGCGAAGCACTTGTTTGAGGTGATCGACACTTTAGTATTTTTTAGTGACAACCTTGCTTTCCAAAATACTCCAGACACAATAGTCCAACGGTACCCGGAGATTTTGGTGGCTATTGTTCGCTGGAAATGAAGCGAGGAGCCTCATTGTGATGGTGCTGAGTCCTGTTGAAATGTCCAAGGTCTGCGGACAAAATGTTTGCGTTCCTAAGACTTTAATACACCCTCCAGAATATTTAATATAAATAATATTCGACATTTATTCTGATGCCACGGTCGATTAATACTAGCGGAGAGCGACACACCATCACTATGACCGGCGCTTGAGTTCTGGTGGCCAACCGAAGGTGCAAATTTTCAATTGACCTCTGCGGCAAGTAAACACGATCATTTTATTTGTTTACAAACTGCTGGACAAGGAATGTTTTCTCATCGGAGAAAACCAAATTCACCATTTTCGGCCAAGCGAAGCAACTCTTTAGCTCTTTTGAGTCTATTTTCTTCTGTTGCGATGTAAGTTCTTCCACTTGTTGGAATTTCATTTTTTTTTCAATATTTGCCGAACGGAATATTGGAATAATTTTAACAGATATCGGACTAGTGGCTTAGAAATGACAGCAGTCTGAAGTTGGTTGCACTTTTTCATCTCACCCGGTATTTTACAATTTGGACATAATTACAATATTTTTAAACTACTTCTATTTTCATTTTTTTTACCTTTGATGTGTTTTAATACAGATGTGTTAATACTTGATTTGAAATGGATGCTTATCTCTTTTTCGTTTTCTATTTCAGAATGTTCCGCAACATTTATCGCCAACGCAAACAGCACCGCCCGGCGGTACGGTAATATAGTTCGATAAAATTAATATAAAACAGTATCATAAGAATTTAGAGAAATTAAATCACTATACTCCAAGTCATCCTACAATTACTACTTCTACTGTTAGTACTATAATCACTTCTACTACTACTACTCCCTCCTGTACTACTCTTGTAACAACAACAACAACAACAGCAGCAACTACTATGGTAACTTTAGCGCCAACAACAACAACAAATATTCTCTGTTTAACCACAGGTGAGCAAAGAGTGTAAAAACAAAAGAAATCTGATGATAATATTATTTAGGAAACAAAAAATAAAAATGGTTTTTATAAAAAACTTTTTTTATACAATTCCTTTATTTTTGATATGTAAAAAAAACGAAACTAATAATAACAACAAAATGCATATTATTACATAACAATAAAAGGCATAAATATGCATCATAAACCAATTAACCGAGAAAATAATATGTTATAGCCTCTTCTCTCATACCCTACTTTCTTATTAGTTTTTTGTTAAATATTTTTAAAAAGTTAATACATAAATAATATTAAATAACAACAACAAGTTTATAGTAATATTAAAACATAAATTAAATAAATTACAAAATAAGTAAACAAAACCTACAAAAATAATATTTTTTTCATAAATTTATTTCTAAAGCAAAAGTGTATAGTAATTTTTTTGGAATGGAAATAATCGTTAGCCCATGAATGAGTGAATGAATGAAATTATGTAGTCAGAGACTCATGTTGTATATATATATATTTTTTTTTTGTTTTAATTTGCTTTCCAGACTTTGAGATAATTGAAAATACGCGTTAATATTCCGTAAAATGTGAATTTTAAAACAAAACATGTTGTGATAACTTTAGTAGTGTTATATAACTGTTTTCAATGTTTCGAAAATTTAAAATATGTATGTTTTATCTTTAAGGAGGATATTTTAGCTAAAAAAAAATAATTTGTATGGCGAATAAGGAACCGTTTTTGTCCCTGCTGACAACATTTTGAGGTTTCAGATTTACTACATAAATGAATTAAGATTTGTAAATATTTTCAAGTATTGCTCAACATGTCTAAGGGAAAACAAGTAAGCAACAGCTATAGTTGTGCGGGGCCGACCATGTGATACCCTACAGCCCTCCGCCGTGTTGTTAGTTGTTGTGGTCCATTTTATAGCTGAATATAATCCAATGGTCATCCAAAATTCTAGAATTTCTCTCTTCTGAGGCGTGTCGACGATTGGCTTCAATTGTGTGATCAGATTTTTTTCTCTTTTTGGTTCATTTTAACCCCTAAATATTTTGCGATCATCTCCAAAAGCAAGAGGCCCATCTGTATCTCCAAATTTAGACTCATCTATTTGATTAATTTGTCTACGATATTTGGCTACATTCGTCAACGAAATCAGCATAAAAAGCCAGATGTTCGCCTTTTGTGTATTTCGGATATCGCCTGTAAGTAATGTTGGTATTTTTTCACACAAAAGTAGTGGTCCATTCTAGCCGCTGTCCTAAACTCTAACTTAATGCGAGATTTCGTATCCTTTGGTTTTTATTTGCGACTTTTATAACGGCTGCAAACTCAGGAACATTTCAGTTTGCCAAAATCGGTCCAGCCATTCTTGAGATATAAGCATTCTAGCTAACATCTCCTTACTTTGTATATACACATTGTATATATTTCGCTATATATCCGATATATTTACTATCGGCATCTACGTAACGGTCAGAATTCACCTTTCCGTCTATTTGTGTTTTTGGTGGTATTAAAAATATTCGCGGTTTAATGGGAAATTTGACTGGTACACAAATGTTATGGTCTATTTCACCCAATAAATATTACCCGATGACCATCATTGGAAGGCTGCTGAACAACCCTAAGCTCAATCACATTCTGAGTCAATTTATGCATGTCCGTCCGTCTGACTGTCCGTCTGTCCATGTATTTTTGTAAACAAAGTACAGGTCGCATTTATTGCCCGATTCAGATAAAATTTTGCACAAATAATTGTTCCAAGGACGAACCCTATTGAAATTGTATGGATTTGCATATATGACCAGATTGGACCTGAAAATAAGTATGCTAAATTTGATCGAAATCGGTTCATATATAGATATAGCTCCCATATATATTGTTTATTTTTCGTCCTCCGCAGCCGTAGTATGCACTCTGTAACAACGATATTTGGGGAAATATATCAAATAGAACTCAGAAATACCCTTATTCAATTTTATGGAGATCGGTTAATATTTGAATATAGCTCCCATATATATCCTCGTCCGATTTGCTTTTTATTGTGCACCAAACGTGTAATATTAGCCCAAATGGAATGGAATTTTGTATTTACGACCGAATTGAGTCTAGAAACCAGTATGTCAACTTTGGTGGAAAACGGTTCAGATATAGCTAAAGCTCCCATACATATTGTTCATCCGATTTGTTGAATTTGCCCTGCATAGCCGTAATATGGATTCCGTAGTGACAATATTCGGGAAATATATCAAATACAGCTCAGAAATACCTTTGCCAAATTTTATAGAGATCGGTTCAGATATAGCTCTCATATATATCTATCCGATTTCAGGTTAATTGTGCACCAACTGGATAATACAAGCCTGAATTGAAAAGGTGCAAATGCTTCGACAAATTTAGTAAAAATCGATTCAGAGGAGGATATTCCTCCTATATATTACTTCCTTTACTATAAAATATATAAATACTATAAATTATTACTATAATCATAGTTGGTATGATTTAACTCTCACAAATTCGCCATTAAAACTTTTATTTGTTATGTGAAGCTCTACTAAATATGCAAAGTGGTGTAGTGTATTATAAAGTCGGCACGCCCGACTTTAATACTTTCTTTACTGGTTTTAATTCGAGATTCGCTGAAAATTTTGGAAGATCAACAAAACTTCTTCATAAGAGGAGCGAGGGGGGAGTTTCCTCTTGGCATATTTTTTTACATGCATAATTTTTTGTGTATCTGAAAAATTATTTCGCCAAAAAAAACATTACAAATTAATCTAAATTTTAAAAATTATCAGTGTATTTGAATGCTTTTAACTATTTCGAGCCTATATGGGGGCTATAAGCTATATAAGGTCAAATTAAATGACTATAAAATGTATTTATTTAGTATTTGGAAGTTGTTAAATCTACTATATTTAAAAAACAGTTATATATTTTAAACAGCAAAAGAAAAGTTTGTTAGACTTGAACATTTGAAAGGTTTCTCAAAAGAAAATAAAAACTGAATCTCAAATTGTTTATGTTTTGGAAATAATTTCAGTAATTAATTATTTTTTTGGAGTTCACCAAAGATTTGTATTGTTTGTAAAAATTACAAGGATAGCAGCCTTTATGATTCTTAATTTAAAAAATAATTATTATTATTCATATATTATATCATATTACGATTATTCAAGAAAATATGTGTTATGTATAAAGAAAAAATATTACAATATTTACTTCCTAAATAATTTTGCCTTATAGTTAATTTATCCATTTATTATAAGTTAACACTTTTTAAAATAAAAAACCTAAAAAATAATAAAAACAAATCAAAATAAATCTTTTTTAAATACAGCGTGTTCCCAATTTATTATTACAAAAAAAAAGAAACATGAAAAGAAAACTTGTAAATGTTAAATGAACAATTCAACTATAAATTGATATCAAATAAAATATATATAAAAAACAAAACTACTGTTATATAACAACTACCATCTTTAAAAGCTAAGAAAAAAAAACAAATAAATATATTTAAATGTTATTACAACATACAACAAAAATGAATCATTCAAGTTTTGGAGCAAGTAACACAAAGCAATACTCGTGGAAGAACAATCTTTATTGAAAAGAATTTACATTCTAAAGAAAACCAACCAACAAAGATTAGCCCCTTTTGCCGAAAACCCTACCCATGTATTTGCAATTATAAATTGTTTTTTAATTTTTTTTTTATTTTTGTTTAACCTCTTTAATGTATTTTATAAAAAGAGATTTTTTATTATATGTATATGATTTTAGTATTAATGCATCGTAATTGACATTGTTTGTTCCCATAGTGAAATTGTTTACTTAGTTTTTAAGTTTTAAAACACACATATATTTCAAATTTAATGCAAAGAGTTAATAGGGATCCGAACGTTTTACTGTGACAATTTGATCTTTGATTAGCCTTACACTCCTTGCAATATGTGTTTCATACACATCTCGGAGAATTATCGGAATGTTCCTATCTGTTGATATAGTCCATTGGGGTTGAGCAGACCGTCGTCATGCCGAAGTTTGTATTTATGTTGTGAGCGATATGAGCTAATTACTCTTAATTATGACTTCTATTTTACATAAAAACTTATTTTCCCCATGGCGACTAATTTTCAAATGGAACTCTCTGCTTTACCTCCAGAATACTACAATGTCAGTTAGAAAGGCACGCTCGAATTCGTACAACATTATTTCCCCTATTAATCCAAAAAAAAGTGAACGGAAAATCAGTAAAAATTTCAAAATTAATTGCAATCCTTCAAACAGTTTTTGTCCTATGGCTGGTGCGCACGGTAACTCTCGAATGGAGTATCCGAATTGGTCCAAACTTGGTACATCGTAATATTATTATCAAACTTAGATCGAGTTCGAAGATGGTCATTATCGGTCCATTCCTTCTGATACCTCTCCCACAAAAAGAGAAATGATCATTCAATTTTGTGAAAATTTTGAAAATCCCACTATTTGTATTAGTGCTAGCAGCTGCGAGAAGGGAAAAATTTTAAATAATTATAACTCTTATTAAAATGTGAAATAAAAGTCCGAGTATCTTCAAATTTCGCACATCTCAATATTTCCACTAAAATAAGGTTTGATGTGGAGATCGTAGATATCGGCTCACTTCTTCTGGTACCTTCTTCACAGAGGTTAAAAATATTCAATAAGTTTGGATATCATAAAACTGAAATGAGTATCCGATTCCTTTTAAACTCGGCACATCCCAACATTTCTATGAACAAAAGATCGGGTGTGAAGATGGAATACAGGGTGATATAAAAGAACTGCAACAAAGTTAAACGGCATTATTTTTACATTTTTTTTAAATTTTATTGAATGAAAGCAAAAATGTCGGAAAAAGCATCAAATTTTAGAATATGTTTTCACACACTGCCCGATTGTTGCTCTGCAGTATTTTGGCCCATTCCCGGCGATGAACTTGATTGTGGTGATCGACACTTTTGTATTTTTTAGTGCCAACCTTGCTTTCCAAAATACTACAGACACAATAGTCCAACGGATTGGTATCCGGAGATTTTTGTGGCCATTGTGCGCCACTATTCTTGGGTGGCGCGCGCTGAGGGCGATGGTGCTGAGTCCTGTTGAAATGTCCAACGTCTGCGGACAAAATTTTTGTGTGCCTAAGGCTTTAATATACCCTCCAAAATATTTTCGCGATAACATTTGGCATTTATTCTCATGCCACGGTCGATTAATACGAGCGGAGAGGCTGTTATGGCGGCCCACACCATCACCATGACCGCCGCTTGAGTTATGGTGGCCAACCGAAGGTGCACACTTTCAGCTGACCTCTTTGGCAAGTAAACACGATCATTTTGTTTGTTTACAAACAGCTGGACAAGAAATGTTTTCTCATCAGAGAAATCCAAATTCGGCAGTTCACCACTTTCGGCCAAGCGAGCAACTCTTTAGCTCTTTTGTTTCTATTTTCTTTTTGCTGCGGTGTAAGTTCTTGCATTTCTTTGGAACTTGAACGGCTTTACCCCGAGCTCATTTTTTAAGATTTGCTGAATGGAATATTGCGATATGTTCAGCTCACGAGCCATTTTTCGGTCACTGTGACCCGTGTTTCGATCAAGTCGCTTCTTTACTTTTCGAACCATTTCTGCTGATGTTGCTGTTTTCTTCCGGGCGACGCTACCAGCATCACGGTAACCAGCGAAGGTACGAGACACAAAAGATTTATTCACATTTAAATGCTGGAGTGATCTAACGATAGCCTTTTCTTTAATTCTTTCAACAACTCAGCCAATACCTCTTGTTTTGATTTCTTACAAATTTCACATAATTTCTGTATAAGCAAAAAAATCCCAATCATTCAAAAAAAGCATCAGACATCAGATATTTGAAAACAAATTAATTCAAAAAAGGCAAAACTTCCGACAAATTATTGAGGTTTTTATGTGTTTACGACTTTTTCTTTTTCTGATAACAAATTTTCCACATACTCTTTGTGTTTATATTATTATTGTAACGCTATGTAAATATATAAAACATATATGTATTTAATTTATTACAACAACTGTAATTAAAAAAATGCTTTTAATTTATTAAAATCTAAGTTGACATCCATGCATAACACCTGGGTCAAATAGTCTTAAACCTAAGATACAACCTACACCAGTTGTGTGACTTTTAGCCCATGTGTGATGACCTATAAATATATTCAAAAAAAACACTAAACTAAAAATGTCATTATTGTAATTTTCTAAAAATTGCATTCAATGTAAAGTACTTGCAAACAACATTTTACTATTTAAAATAGAAAGAACTTAGGAAATATATAAATAAATAAATGTAAATGGTTGATAATGGTTATAAATTAATGGACAACATTCGTAGAAATCTCTACACTTCTATAGCTATCTGTCTGTCTGTTTTTCCCTATTTTCCTCTTACTATCTATACCCAATTCTATGTACTCTTTAAATCCTCCCCTCTCCCCCTCTTTTAAACTATACCTAACATAAGTAATATGGAAATAAGAAAAATGTTGATCATCTATAAAATATCGAAAATAATAAAAAAAAAAAATATATTTTATATTTAAAATAAAAATGGATAGCAAAAGCTATTGTGTAAACCGAAATAGTGTTAATAAACAAATGAATGAATGAACAAATCATTATGAAAATCCAACAGGCATCTAGTGTTAAAAATTGAACAAAAATATTTAATAATGGAAATGAACTTTAATTACATAATTGTGTATATAGAAAACAAAAACAAACAAAAAATAAATCAGTTGCAAACAAATGATATGTTATATCAAATGAAAGAAGGAAGAAAACTTAACTAAATCAACACAGGAATAAATTTGCAAATATCTATGAAAATAGCAACAACAACAAAGAGACTAAAGAATAATAAATAAAATTAAATAAAAAACATTACAAAAAAAATAATAATTAATGGTTCCTAAATTGTATTTATTTCTACATGAAAATACAGAATTTTTTGGTTCTGTGACCGAATATTCAAAAAGGAAACAAGTAAAAATATGTAAGTTTGGCCGGGTCGATCTTTGAATACCCTTCACCATTTGGAACGATTTTGGCAATTCTCAAAAAAATGAAATCCGTTAAAAATTCTGTTAAAATCTTAAAAATACCGAATGTAGCCGTTATATTAGGGTCTTTACGACGACGTGGATCTGCATTGGCAACTTTTGTCATAAACCATTACAATATTCAAATGCGAAACTTGAATTAAAATCAAAAATCAGTCATTAAAATTCCGTATATCGGGAGGTATCGTTATATGGGGGCTATACGAAGACGTGGACCTGTACAGACAATTTTTTGCCTTAGGCTGTAGTATTCATTACGAAGTTCAAATACCAAATTTGTAATAATTCCGGTGTATAATTTTGCTAAAATCATCAAAGTACCGAATATGGGGAGGAACCGTCATATGGAGGCTATACGAAGCAGTGGACTTGTACAGACAATTTTCTGTCTTAGGCTGTAGTATTCATTACGAACTTCAAATACCGAATTTGAAACAATTCCGTTGAAAAATGCCGCTAAAATCAACAAAATACCGAGTATCGGGACGTACTGTTTTACGGGGGCTATACGAAGACGTGGACTTGCACAGGCAATTTTCTGTCATAGGTTGTAGCATCCGTTACGAACTTCAAATACCAAATTTGAAACATTTCCGGTAAATAATGTCGCTTAAATCACCAAAATACCGAAAAAAGGGAGGTAATATTATATGGGGGCTAAAACAAAACTTGGACCTTCATGGCTTTATGCTGATCAAGAATATATGTACTTTGTGGGGTCTAAAATGTATATTTCGAACGGAATGACAAACTTAATATACCCTCCATGCTATGGTGGAGGGTATAAAAAAGGTAAGGTCTGACTAAAATTTACTCAAACGTTCAATATTCCTACCCTCCCAAAAGTATGCTTTGAAATTAATGACGTTTTTAAATATAAAATTACTGAGTACATCGCTTACTTAAAAATCGGCATGTTCCTATAGAAACCCGTTAACCCATTATTTTCTAAATCTGACAAAATGATGAGAAACGGCTGGCATTCCCCAGAGACATTGAAATCATTGTCTCAAGTGGTCAACCCTGTGTTTCTTCCAAGAGCCACGATAAACTGGTACAACGAACAAGTCTATCAAAATCATCGCCCCAAGTTAGGAGAAATTAGGAATATTTTACACTGGTAATAATCGCATAATTCTGATGCCGACTACTGCAGGCTAGTGGCGGGACTAGGATGTTGTCGAGTTGTTGTCGCAGGCCCGCCGAAATCGAATTTTGTGAGGTTTACAGACTCCTTTATAAAAGTCAATATGAAACAGTGACAGTTATGAAAACAAAAATTGTGCAAACAGAATTTTTATTACATTAGAAGTTTTGATCAAGTCCAGAAAAATACAGGGTAATATGGAAAAACTGCAAATAGACTCAAAAGAGCTAAAGAGTTGCTTCGAACTTTCGCTTACATTTTGTCGCCCTATCATTCAAATTCTAGACAAATGAAGATGTGTGAGTTCTATCTTGAATATTAGATTGTATACATTTTGTAGAATCAACACAATTGCTCGGCCTTGGTCTCCAAGATAAACAAAAAGTTTGGATACATTTCGTTCATAATGTTATTTTTATTGTTATTCTCATTTTTTTTCTTTATAAAAAGTATGATTTTATGTTTTCGAATTAACAAAAAATGTTTTAAGAAAATATACATATTATGCAATTATAAACTAAATTGGAGAGTCTCAAATTAAAATTGATAATCTATGTATATTACAACACCAAAAAAAAAAAAAAGAATAGATCTGTAAAATAAACAGATTTAAGTATGATCCCTTTTTTGTAATATAAAATTAAAGGAAAACGTAATTATCAATCAAGGCGTATTTAAAATAAAATTGTTATGTGGGTGACATCGTGTTCGAGGGTGACAACCATCAGAAATATTCAACCACATGTTGTTGATATTATCATTATCATGGAACAGCAACGAATGTTATGTTTACATAAGGAAACGTGATAGTATGGTTCATATTTTAGCTTTATTTTTTCTTGTGGAAAATTAAACTAAAAATAGTTGTTGTTTTTATGCACAGAATAGAAAACAAATAAGAGTATTCACTTAAAATTGTAGATTTCTAGCTTCTAAGGTGGCCGCATCGGGGAAATATAAATGTTTCGACAATAAAAAGGACAAAAAGGCTTGCCCTCCAACAACTAAGAAAAGGAAATATAATTTTCGTTTTCTGCCACCAGTGTAATCCAACTGTTGGGGATTACCATAGGGATCGTAGTTAATGGCTCCTGTAGCAGCTGCTGGTGAGGTTTCGTGTAGGACTTTGGTTTTCAAAGTACGTAACTAAAATGGAATTTTATAAAAGATAATCAAAATCCATATAAATCGATCATTGCGTCCACTTACCAAAAAGAATCCCAACGATAAACTACAGTATGCCAATGCCAAATAATATCCAAAACCATGGAACATTGTGCTCACCAATAGACATGCTGTTATTGTGACAAACTTATATCCGGCAAACGCCATTAAGTCCAATGTTTTTAGATTCGTTTTGATGTTGACCACATACAGTGTGATTGTATATACCACCAATTCAAAAATACAATAGGCCAAAGCACTGGAGGCTTGTATACTGAGGGCTTCGGGCGAGAAACGTTTTTGAAGACCCAACATGAGACCGGCCACAACGACAAATGTTATAAAAGCCATGGTGGGTATATACAAGTCTGGAGCATTGATGTCATATCTGGGCTGTACAGGTTGCTCTTGATCGTATTTGAGGGACCAATCCTAAAATACAGAAAAAATGTAAACAAATGTTGGTATATTTTGAGGTTTAGAGGTCTACTTACCTTATGTGTGAATGGGAAGAATAACAACCTCAATTTGTTGATCACATAATTGTTGTCGACTGAAAAATAGTATTTCAATTTGGCAACTGGTACCCATTTAGTAAATTGATTCTCCACCAACTGCTTGCCCTGATCGGCCAGTCGTTGACCATATTGCATGGCCATATCTTGTACAATTGGCTGTTGAAACATGGCAAACTGGGGAAACTGTCCAGGTGGCCCTCCAGCTACTCCTGTCTGTTGTTGTTGTGGTCCAACGCCGCCGCCAAATGGTTGCTGTTGTGGCTGTCCTCCGGGAACAGAACTGTATTGTTGCGGTTGTGGTGATGGGGCAGAATAACCATAATTTTGATTGGGCATGGACATACCTCCATTGTTGAAGCCACCACCACCCATTGGTTGGGGAGATTGGTGTTGAGGCATGCCAAAGCCACTGGGAGCAGCATTGCCACCTAGCATTGGATCCAGGACAGTTGGTCCGTTTGTCGGTTGCAAGTATGGAGAGGAACTGGCCATGGGAGCTGCCGGTCCCATAGCATTAACATCTCGAACATGTTTAATTTTACGTCCCGGGCCAGAAGCTTTATGGAAACACAAATTAGAATTATTTTCCATTTCAACATCAACATTTGATAAAGCAAAGAAACAATGGAAACTTGCAAGCTACAGACGTACATGGTGTGCATTTCATGTCTCAATTGGTGGCATATAGCCACTAACACACACACTCACACATTGTCTACACAAATTACAACGAAACAGATCACAAACTAAGATAGTTTCGGTGGACACATAACAATAACAACAAACTGATAGCAACAGCGGCAAAAGGCGTATGAATTTGAGAGGGCAGTGGTTAGTATTCTTCATCGAACAGAATTATTAGAAAGAATAAGACAGCATCAATACGTCAGTTTGTGGTATAGGCAAACAGATATTACGAAAAATTCAAGCCCCTTCGCATGAAACCTTTGAACTATTAGCTATAATGACATCTATGTTATCAGCATAGATGCGAACAGGCACTCCTTTTTGGGGCAGGGACTTGCATTTTTATGAGTTTTCTTCTGCTTCGAAACGAAACTCATTGTGTACTTGCGTGTTTCCTTGTCTTCCTTACAATTTTCCCACTTACGATTCCTTATGCCAGCATTCGGATTGTTATACATATTGTCTAGCCGCTACAGCAGATGTTGTTGTTAATTTGTAGTTAAATTATATATTTCTTTAATATTTAATATTAAAAACAAAAAACTTATTCCTTTTGCAAATGTAGATTCATTTATAACCACATCACCAATCCAATAGCCCGTCAAATACAGTGCTGTATGAATGCGTAGTATTATTGTGTTACTACAATACTGGTCGAACAGCTGTTTTGTTATGAGACTATTTTTTTACGTTTACCAACACTGAACTGTGCTGATTGTTTCATTCGGTAATAGGTTCGTCTCTGTACATTTCCCATAAGATTTATTCAATTCTTACGAGATAGCAAGGTAGAAGAAAATAGGTAGACGCTTCGACACAGCTGCTGGGACAATGAACTGTCAAACCAATTTTGGAATCGAATTTTTTGAATGAAAAATTACTCAAATTTGTAAAAATTATTAAAACATTATAACAATCTCCGATTGGCGTTGTGTGGTAAAACATAGACAAATGTACTTATTTTTGCAAAAATATTTAAAAAAATTTTGACATATCAATGTTCCCAAGCGTTGATGCATCTACCTGTATTTTTCTACCATGCGAGATAGTATGAATTATGGTACAATAAAAAGGTAAGGTAAAACTACAAGGTGATTACAATTTTTTTAAGTGTGCCCGACTTCTGTCAAGAAGAATAAGAACAAAATATATTCAAAATCAATGATTGGAAGAAACTTCAATTTCGGGGGGCGCATTAATAATATTAAGCAGATTTAAGATTGATCACTTAGGATCATATTTTTAGAGGACATCCAGGCATTTTATTCGTCTTTCGAGCTATTTGGCTCATTTTAAAAAATAAACAATAATACAAAATAAATGAAAACATGTTGCACATAATTTTGAGTAATTCTGACAGGAAGCGGGCATAGCCTCAGGGCTGTATTTCTCTAGTTTTACGAAGCTGTTCTTCCTCCTTGTTGTACCATGGTATGAACTGTGCCATGTTAGAACTGTCAAAGTGATTTGGAAATTGAAAGTCGTGGATGAAAAATTATTGAAATTTGTAAAATTTGCTGAAAAAAACATATTATAACAACCTCCGATTTGCATAGTATAAGAAATCATACAATAATCTAGTTATTTTTGACAAAACACTTTAAAATTTTTGATATATCAATGTTCCCAAGCATTGATGCATCCACCTATATTCTTCTACCATGGAAGTGTAACATGTTAAAAGAATACAGGTTGATGCATCAACACTTTCAAAATTGGTTTGACAGCTCATTGTCCCAGCAGCTGTGTTGATGCGACTACCTGTATTCTTCTACCATGAAGTGTACGAAGCATTATAGTAATAGTATTAAGCGATCGGAGCGCGTCGAAAATCCGTATTTTAAATATCGTTCCAAGAGGAAATTAGAGATAGAATGTAGATACAAATAAAACCATTATAAAACCAGAAAAGTAACTTTACCAGAGTCTTATTGTGTAAAATGAACTGCGAAAGCATTAAGTAGTTGAATTGAGTTTGTTTTTATTACAATATTTTAATCAAATTTATATAAAGGGTAATTTAATTCAAAATACAAAGGCAAAATTGTTTTATTCCAAAATTGCAATGTTTACCTTTTAATGCCAACTTTTTGTTGCAATTGAAATTAAGGTTTTATTTTGAATAGCTTTCTCTATTATTTGAACAGAATAAGGACACTAATTCCTCTTATTACTGTACCATGTAAAAAATTTAAATAAAGTTGTATAAAAAATCGTATTCAGGTGATTCCCATGGTAGAATCATGTAATAATATGTTTACAAGTTTTTCAAAAATTATTCATTTGACAACATATTATTGTCAAAATTCGTATTTATAGATGCATTGTACATACACAAATCAGAGATGGGGACCTGTTTATATGTAGTGATTTGTGGGAAGGTAAATTACAGAAAATGCAGAGATGGGAATGCTTATTTGAAATGACTACGTTCTTAATTTTTAAAATGAACCTTAGCCTTAAAATATTCTAGAGGTTTTACTAGTTTTTTTTTTTGTCAAGGACCTTTTTTCTTTTTTACCCTTTTCAGGTGTAATTCGAAACATTTTTATTGTAATTCATAACATTTTATTTTAAATTTAAAAATTTCAGTTGTAATTCGTAAAATTGCAATTAAAATTCAAGAACTTCATTTGTAATTCGAAACAATTCACATGTAAATTGAGAATTTCATTTGTGATTCGTAAAATTCCATTTAAAATTCGAATTATTCCATTTGTAATTCGAATTATTCCATATACAATTCAAATTATTTCAAAACAAGCAAATATGAAGCCAATGAAAAAAATATTTTTTTTGTTTGTTTCGAATTTTAAACGGAATAATTCGAATTACAAATGGAATAATTCGAATTTCAAATAAATATATATTAAAATGTAATGTTACAAATAACTAATGGAAATCTTGAATCACAATTAAAATATTACGAAAAACAAATGGAAATCTCAAATTACAAATTAAATATCATGAATTACAAAAGGAATTCTCGAGTTCCAAATAAAATGTTTCGAACTACCTCTGGAAAAGGGTAGACTTTTCGAAAAATTACAAAATTTGTAGATCCTTTAATTCTACAAAACAAAAGTTTCAAGCATGGCACAATTACAGAAGGTTAATTGAACGATTTTTTTGATAAAACTTTATTGTTCTACTATTTTAGATTCCCTCTCCCGAAATTCCAATCTTGTTTCGCGAGTTTTTTTCCAATATAACAATTTTGTTAAAAATAAAAATAAACAAAGCTAACTGTTGCATATTTAAGAGTCTATTAGACACTATAAGACTCCAGCACAGAATTGCATTTTTCTAGTTTCTTTGAAGTTGACCAACCTTTCTTATTGAGCCATGGCATGGTACAATACATTCAAGGTAGGGCTATGATACCATATGATTTTAATTTGTTCATTTTCTTGGCTTAATATGTCAACTTTTTTTGTGTGTGTTTATTCTTTTCAATAATAAAAAAATTGCTCAGAAAATATTCAAATTCGGATGTTTTCAAAATGCTTATTGCAACGTATGCAACTACAGAATCTACAGTTTTTGTAGCGAAATAAACCTTCAGAGTTATATAGAACATGATTTTGAAGAGAAATTTTGGCCTTTCATTCAGTTTTTGCGATTTTCAATTATTTATTCAAAGTCAATGCAACAAGCTGTTTGTTTATTGTTTTGATAGTAATGCTGACATTACAAGCCAAACAGGTAGACCTCTATGCATTGTACCATGGTTTCAAGCATGGTACAATGAAGAGAAGGTAGGTCAATTTTGAAAAAAATTGCAAGTATAGAGGTCTACCTGTTTGGCTTGTAATGTCAGAATTAGTATCAAAATAATAAAAAATCAAACAACTTGTTGCATTTATTTTGAATAAATAATTGAAAATCGCGATAACTGAATGAAAGGTCAACACTTCTTTTCAAAATCATGTACTATATATCTCTAAAGGATTATTTCGCTACAAAAACTCTAGATTTTGTCGATGCATGCGTTGAAATGAACATTTTGAAAACACACGAAATTGCATTTTTTCTGAACAATTTTTGTTATTAAAAAGAAAACACATACATAAACAAATAAAGATGACATATTAGGCCAAGAAAATAAAAAAATTAAAATCATATGGTATTATAGCCCTACCTTGATATCATCGTACCATGGTTTCAAGTAATTCGAAGCTGGCTAATATACAGTTCAAATTCAAGCCATAAAGTTTCTAGAATGATACTAGGTTTTCATGTTTCTCTTATTTTTAAATGTTTACTTCCGAAAATTTTCACCCATTATAGCCAATTAATGACTCAATAGCCTCAAAATCCACCCAATATTTAACTTAATATCAATGCGCATTTTTATTTAAAAAAATCAGATTTAATTTATGTTGTTTAACGCAACAGAAGATCGAAAACGTTTATATACAACTCTGCTAACTCTATAAGTCCGTGCGAACCTAGTTCTGTTATTCTGTTAATGCAAATGTTAAATTGTTTTCAGGTTATGTTAATTTTATGTTAACATTTCAATTTCTCTGTTAACATAAATGTTAAATTCATTTTTGATTTTATTTTATTTCAAATTGTCGGTGACTCGGGTGTGTTTGTGTTTTGTTGTGGCGGAAAGTTTGTAGTTTCTGTTGGATCCAAAACAAAATTTAGCAAAAAAGCCGGTTGGTAAGTAAAGATAACAAGCATATCAGTGTTCGGTTTCGGTATACAAGTATAATACTTTTAATTGTTTTTCAAACCTCTTTTTTATAAGGCAGTTATGTTGTACATTTAGGGGGATCCATTACGTCAAGCTCTCGTAGCCATGCACGCGGTTCCAGACGATCGAGTTTAATGTTTTTTTTCTTAGTTTGTGCATGTGTGTGTGCGTTACTGTCTGGAGTTTATTTTTGTTCTTAAAATAGAATAGAGTACATATGTACATACATACATAACATCAGACGTCTCCAGTATATCAACAGGTTTTTTGATCAATTAATTTACTTACGCACATGTGCTACATAACACATAACACAAGAGAGCCGAAATGATTTTTGAATTAATTTCAGTCTAGGTCTGCGACTAACACCAACACTGTCTGGAATTAATATAACAAGACTTGAATTGATCTTTTGTGATTGCTATATGTAGGTTTTTAAGGGATCAATTTACATGGGTTAATGTATGTTACCCCCACTTGTTGTACTGTCAAGCATCTATCTAAATAGATAACTAATTACACTGCCTACAGTCTGGGTATGGAAAATCTCTTTGATTTTTGTAACGCGATAAATATTTTGCGGAAGATTCTGTAGGAAAAAAAAACACTGTCACGGCCTCATTAAGTTTGTTATTCCGTGGGTAACTCATTGAAATAATCATTTAAGACTCAATATATATTTTATATTGTTGATCAATGTAAATTTCTAAGACGATTTGAACATGTCCCTCGGTCTAACTTTGACATTATGACTACAATTTTAAAGGGATTGAAAATTGGGTGTATCGATTCAGTTTTTCGCATAAAAGCTGATTTTTTAAGAGTTGTAGAAAAGTTTTTCAAAAGAAAAAAAAAAAAAAATAATTGAAATAAAAAACAAGTAAAAAGCGGTAAGTTCGGCTGGGCCGAACTTTGTATATCCTTCACCATTTGGAACGAATTTGGCAATTTCAAAAACAAAAAAAAACCGGTAAAAATTTTGTTAAAATCTTAAAAATACCAAATGTAGCCGTCATATCAGGGCCTAAACGACGACGTGGACCTGCATAGGCAACTTTTGTAATAAGCCATTACAATATTCAAACTTGAAAAAAAGTTGAATAATGTAGCTGAAATCGTCAATATAGGGAGGTACTATTATATGGGGGCTAGACCAAAATGTAGACCTGCACATACAATATTCTGCCTGAAGCTGCAGTATCCATTGCGAACTTCAAATACCAAATTTGCAACAATTCCGATGAATAATGTCGCTAAAATCATCAAAATACCAAATATAGGGAGGTACCGTTATATGGGGGCTATAAGAAGACGTGGACCTGCACATACAATTTTCTTTCATGGGCTGTAGTATTCATTACGAACTTCAAATGTCAAATTTGAAACAACTTCGAACTTGATTTAAGTACAGACCTAAAATGAGATTCAAATTTTACGCTGATCATAAATAAATAAACTTTGTTGGATCCAAAGTGATAACTTCGATGAGTTACAAGTGGAACGACAATTTTAATTACCCTCCACACTATGTAAAATTCCGCTATAATATTTAAAATTCCGAATATCTGGCGTTACAGAAAATATTCACCTCTGAAACCAATTATCTCCCAGAGAAGGTGGTGTTTATTAGGAACCCCAAACACCAATTTTGAGATAATTTTGTTGCATAATGACGCTAAAAACCTAAATATTGAGAGATACCGTCAAAAGGGTGCTATATGAAGATGTCGATCTGTTATGGGAAAGTAATTGCGTAAGCTCTATAGCCAATTATTTGCCAGCGAAAGCGGAGCCTATTAAAATTTTCAAATACTAAATTTGAGGTCATTCTGTTGAAAAATGTAGGCAAAAAGATTTAAAAACCGAATATTAGAGGGTACCCTAATATAGATACTATTCGAAGGCGTAGATATGTACTGGAAATTTTCTGTCATAGGAGGTAGTATCCATTGCGAACTCCAAATTTGAAACAAATTCCTGCAAAAAGTGTGGCACAAATCGAAATACCGAATATCTGGAGGTACAGTTTAATGGGGACTAAACCGAAGCTTGGACTTATATGGATAGATCCATGCTAGGATGTTTCCTTCATACTAGGAACACAAACAGCTAAAATACAACAAATTCGGGTTAACATTGTGATTAAAACATTAAAAGTATGGGGCCTTTAACAAACCTATATATTCCATTTTCGGTACCCAAATATACATTCCTGATCAGCATAAAATGGAATGTCGGTTTAGCGATGTCCGTCCGTCTGTTTCACAAAACTTGTTCTTGGTCAGTTTGAAAATTCAACTCGATGTTTTCCGTTTGTCGCTTGCAATCATTTTATAATCTGTTGTACAGAAATAATTTCTTCTGAGTTAGTAAAAAAAGTGATTTGTTTGTTCTCCGTAATATTGGGTTCACAGTCCGAAAGTTTTCTGTCAGTAGAAATTCTCAAAATAAATACAGTAAATTCTCATACAACGTCACTTTTCGATTTTAAGAGTTTTTTTAGTTTTTCTGGATTTTTTAACCAAAAATAGCTATAATTTTATATTGAATTGCTATAGCTTTGACAATATGCATAAAAGCTCATTATCGGGTTAAATTTAAATTATTATTAGGCATTTTCCCTATTAGAAAGAAACCCTACAGATAATACAGCTTTTATAGATAGAAACTCTTCTACATGATTTTTTCAGGAACTTGTCGGGTTTTAGCGACGATTGGCGATTTTCCAAGATCTTCTATAGAATTTGGATAACAATACTTTTCCTATAAATCTTCATAATTCATCATACTAAATGGACGACTTTTTATATTGACAGATCTTTCGATCTAGTGCTTGATAATCATACTAGGCAACTACGATTAGTGTTAAACATAATCTATCTGATTATTTGTTGTTTTTACTCTTAATTTGACGTAAAAAAGGACATAGTAACACTGCAATTTACTATGGGCACCCTTACACAAACATATTAAGTTGGTGGAAAAGAATCAAAAATCGCGACTGATAAGTGTTTGCTGGGGGCAATTGGGAGGTCAACGATGTAAACAAATTTGCAAAATGTTAATACCCTATACGGTAGACAAAAACAACACGGTTTATCAGTTGGGCTAAGGTCACTCAATATTTGAGATTAAAAGACTGATGCAAATGCTATTTTGAAATATTGAAGACTTAATGAAATTTTTGCAATTCTTTCATATTTCAGTTCACTTTTGTAAGTCACAACACCCAGAGCACAGCTACGCCTTAGCATACATCCGCAAACAGTAAAGTAAAAAAATGGCCAGCAAACGTTTTGGTAAGTGATGGCTTATTTCAAGTTTCAACATTTGTCATATATTATAATTATATTTATCTTTGCAGCCCTTCTTAGTGTTTCCGACAAAACCGGTCTTGTTGACCTCGGCAAAAGCCTTTCTGCCTTGGGCTTTCAATTGGTTGCCAGTGGCGGCACTGCTACAGCTTTGCGTAATGCCGGTCTAGCCGTTAAGGATGTTTCCGACATTACCGGCGCTCCTGAAATGTTGGGTGGTCGCGTCAAAACATTACACCCTGCTGTGCATGGTGGCATTTTGGCTCGTCTCACCCCATCCGATCAGGCCGATATGCAAAAACAAAATTTCGATTACATCAATTTGGTGGTCTGCAATCTGTATCCTTTTGTCAATACTGTCTCAAAGCCAGATGTCACCGTGGCTGATGCTGTGGAGAACATTGATATCGGTGGTGTGACTTTGCTCAGAGCTGCAGCCAAAAATCATGATCGTGTCACTGTGATTTGTGAAGCCTCCGATTATGCCAAGGTTTTGCAAGAAATCCAACAGAATGGTGATACCACTTTGGAGACCCGCAAATTGTTGGCCCTCAAAGCCTTTACGCACACTGCCACCTACGACGATGCCATTTCCGATTATTTCCGTAAACAATACTCAAGTGGTGTGGCTCAATTGAATTTGAGATATGGCATGAATCCCCATCAAAAACCCGCCCAAATATTTACTCAATTGGAGAAATTGCCATTGCGTGTGGTTAATGCATCTCCTGGATTTATTAATCTCTGTGATGCCTTGAATGGTTGGCAATTGGTTAGAGAATTGAAAAAGGCTTTGGGTTTGCCGGCAGCGACAAGTTTCAAACATGTCTCGCCAGCTGGTGCTGCTGTGGGCAATCCCTTAACCAGGGAACAAGCAAAATTGTGTATGGTTGATGATTTATATGATTCGTTGACCCCCTTGGCCACAGCTTATGCTCGGGCAAGAGGTGCAGATCGCATGTCATCATTTGGTGATTTTGTTGCATTGTCCGATGTCTGTGATGTTGTAACGGCAAAAATTATATCACGTGAGGTGTCCGATGGTATTATTGCTCCAGGTTATGAGCCGGCTGCATTGGAAATTCTTAAGAAGAAGAAGAATGGTGCCTACTGCATTTTGAAGGTAAGTATTGTTTTTTTTTTTCAGTTGAATGTTACGATATATCGCGTATAGTATTTTAAATTAAATTTATTTTAAGTTGCTAACTGTAGTAATGCCAGGATATTGACGTAATTGGATAGCAATACTTTTCTCTATCATGGCTTTATCAAATGATTACATCATTTAGCTCAAAATAATGGAAATTTCTAGTATAATTGATGCCCAGGCTATGTGCCTCTGATTGTCCCGACCATATATTTCGACGGATCCAATGCTGTCTAAAGCGAAAGCCAAGATTATTTTGTGCTGCGAGTCATGGAAATTGAATTTGTTACCAAAAAATTACCAAAAAGTTTCTTCGTTGAGACGCAGAGATTCCCTTTGGGCTTATAACTGCCTGCTCTGAGCCCGGGGGCTTGCTTAAGGATTGGGCTGAGGTTGGAATATTTGTTACGGGAACTGATAATAGTGAAAGTCACTAGTCACTAATAGAAGTGGCAAGGACTTTGTCATAAAAATCAATTTCCTGGCAATTTGTATTCCTGTTGAAAGATGGCTTTATTTATTGTTTGGCAACAGTATCATATCATAACATCTTGGCAAAAATTTAATATCCTGGCGGAGAGTCTTTAACGATTTTAAAAATCCTATACAAAAGGCGAATATATTTATCAAAGAAGTGTCAATCCTTGATGGCTGAGTAAGATATACTTCTAGATTCAATACTACTTCATCAAATACGCTGTAACCCATCGAGGATTTACTGAAATATTTTTAAGAAATGCAACTGATCATGTTTTCTCTTTTTTACTTTCAGATGGATCCCAATTACGAGCCCTCGGCTTTGGAACGTAAAACCATTTTCGGTTTGACCCTGGAACAAAAACGCAACGATGCTGTCATTGATCCCTCGCTTTTCTCGAATGTTGTTACCAAACAAAAACAATTACCCGAATCCGCCGTACGTGATTTAATTGTGGCCACAATTGCTCTCAAGTTTACCCAATCGAATTCGGTGTGTTATGCTCGTGATGGCCAAGTTATTGGCATTGGTGCTGGGCAACAATCACGTATCCATTGCACCCGTTTGGCTGGTGAGAAGGCTGATAACTGGTGGCTGAGACAACATCCTCGTGTTGCCGGTATGAAATTTAAGGCTGGCGTTAAGCGTGCTGAAATCTCAAATGCCATTGATAATTATGTTAACGGTACTGTGGGTAAGGATATGCCATTCGCCCAATTCGAGGCCATGTATGAGGAGGTTCCCCAACAATTGACCCAAGAGGAAAAACTTGATTGGCTTAAGCAATTGAATGGTGTGGCCTTGGGTTCGGATGCCTTCTTCCCCTTCCGTGACAATATTGATCGGGCTCGTTTGGTGGGTTAAGACATGTTATGTTATAATTTATAATTTTTTTTATTAATTTTTGTTTTTATTTTACAGAGTGGCGTCTCTTATATTGCCAGTCCCGCAGGTTCCACCAATGATGCGGGCGTTATTGCCGCCTGTGATGAACATGGTATTATTATGGCCCACACTAATTTGCGTTTGTTCCACCATTGATATAACAAAAGTGCATTTCATCTTTTATTTTAGTTTATAAGCGAATTGTTTTTCATAAAAGACACAAATATATATGATTTATATTATAACCGGAATAATATACTTTTTAAGGTCGTATTTTTCTAATGCGGAGGCATTGCTGAATGCCAAGGCCATAAAACATTATTTTATTTATTTTTTACACGACCCGAAATTGTCACGATTCCTGTCTTTGGTTCAGCATTATTCAGATTTAAGGTAAATTCCCAGGAACCATCTGGCAAAATGGGCGGATAACACTCCTCATCGATACGCACCGTATAGAGGACATTCTAGAAGGAAATTTAGTTAAATACATAAAATGTGACAACAATGGATTTGTTTACCTCAACAAAAGGACATTTACGCGGTAGATTAGACTTGTCAAGCAGCTCATTTAGGAACACACCAATAAATTTATTCCAACGTTTATCTCGAAATGATTCACACACCTCGAAAGTGGTGTGCTGCAGTGAAATACGTTTCTTGCTTTTTGTTAGCATATACACGGATAATTTGACCGGCCATTTAGTTATATTTCGGTTCATTATTAAATCCATATTGGCAGCCTTTTCATTTGTTAGGGAAAAATTCAGACGTTTTATGAATGGTATGTCCGTGACGACTGGTGTAATGTAGTCTAGTTCTAGGATATAGTCTCGCTGAAATTATTTTCTTTTTAGTTGCTTGTACTTTTAATATTTATTTGTTTTCATACTTTGGACTCCACTAATATAGATGTAGTGAAGATCACCATGGTTAACAGAAATATATATTTACCGCTCATTGTCTCACTTTGATCAGTGGTAGTTGGCAACTGTTGAAGAATATTCGTTGAGAGAGCTTTGTAATTGTTTCGATTTGTAATGGTTTGCTGCAAAATGTATTCGATTTAAATAACACAATTATTTACAAATTAGACAAATTAAGAAAATGGATTTATAGTTTGACTCAAATACATAATTCTCTAATACAATGGACAAATATCTAATGCGGTGTATATACAAGGTGAGATAAAAAAAAAAAACTGCAACAAAGTCAACGCCATAATTTTTAACATTTTTTTAAAATTTTTTTGAATAAAAGCAAAAATGTAGGAATTGGCCACCTTTGGCACGAATTATGGCCTTCATACGGCCAATGAAACCGTCTCACGCTGTCCGAATGTTGCTCTGCGGTATTTTGGCCCATTCCCGGCTAAGCGCTTACTTGAGGTGATTGGCACTGTGGTATTTTTTAGTGCCAACCTTGCTTTCCAAAATACTCCAAACACAATAGTCCAACGGATTGGTATCCGGATATTTTGGTGGCCATGGAATGTCCAAGGTCAGCGGCCAAAATGTTTGCGTGCCCACCCTCCAAAATATTTTCGCGATAATATTCGGCATTTATTTTGATGCCACGTTCGATTAATACGAGCGGAGAGTGACCATCGGCTGTTATGGCGGCCCACTCCATCACCATGACCGGCGCTTGAGTTTTGATGGCCAAACGAAGGTGAACATTTTCAGCTGACCTCTTTGGCAACTAAACACGATGGTTTACAAACTGCTGGACAACAAATGTTTTCTCATCGGAGAAACCCAAATTCGTCAGTTCACCACTTTTGGCCAAGCGAAACAACTCTTAAGCTCATTTGAGTCTATTTTCTTTCTGTTGCGGTGTAAGTTCTTGCACTTTTTGGAATATCAATGGCTTTGCCAATATTTACTGAATGGAATATTGCGATATGTTCAGCTTACGTGCCATTTCTGCTGATGTTGCTGTTTATTTCCGTCCACTTCCTTGACGTCGGGCTACGCTATCAGTTTCACGGTAACGGGCGATGGTACGAGACACAATCGATTTATTCACATTTAAATGCTGGAGTGTTCTAACGATACTCACGTGTGGTTTTCCAGCCAAATATAAAGAAATCACACTATCACGCTTAAATTCCATCACGAATAACTTGTTTTCTGGAAAATTCTCACCAAAATGCTTTTGTACGCTAATTTTAACAGCTGTCGGACGAGTGGCTTAGAAGTGACAGCAGTTTGAAGTTGGTTGTAGTTTTTTCATCTCACCCTGTTTAGGCCCACAGAGCTTAAGCGATAGTTTTTCCCGAACTTTGATCCCTTTCATTACAGGATTTTTGTGATAAATTTGTACACGTGTTTTCATATTTACTTACATTTTACTTTAGTAGCTGAACGAAGCTGTGTTATTTGTTTGATTGACCGTTGTTGGTGTGAATTTGAACTGAACTTCTTCAACCCAGACATCTCCTGCCACTGCCAATCAGATATCATAATCTATTTTTAATGACAAATAACTTAATTTCAAAATAATACAATATTAAAAGCATTTTTAAATCATGACTAAGCAACATATAGTGGAAATGGAAACAAATTTGAAAATGATTCGAAAAATTAATGAAACAATTAAGGACTACGAATATGTGTCATATATATTATGGAAAAAAATAAAAGATAGGACTGAATACATTGTAGTTTAAGGGTTTTAGGGAATGTATGAGCCAGAGGAAGTGTAGAATTTGAAGTAGGAACTCCTATAGAAAGTCTTCTATTAGTAGAAGATCGATTGAGGGCCCATAAGTACCATGCATGATATTTATGCCCTCCGCTACACTGTGGTATAGAATATGGAGAAGAAAACAAAATAGACCCATGAAGATCATCAAAAGGAACTTTCTCAATAAGAAAGGCTGCTCAACTTCAAAGAAACTAAGAAAATGCAACTCTGCACCAGAGTCTTATAGTGTCAAATAGACTTTTGAAAAATGCAAAAATTTGTTTTGATTATATTACATTTTTCCACAAAATCCAAGATAGAGGGATAATATTGTTTCATCCAAAAATTATACATTTAGTTACCTGTTTACGTGGAAAATGTGCATTTCTGTTGTCCCATGTGTCTATACATGTTTTTTTTTTTTTGTAAATAAAGTACAGGCCCCATTTATTGTTCGAATGAGATGAAGTTTTCGCAAATTATTTAATTTGCCAAAGGACAACCCCTATTAAAACTGCTCCGAGTCTATCCAATTTAGATAAAGCTCAAATAGAAAAGTGTTGGCTTGATTGTTCGGGATGCCATAGTATTTTGTTTTTGCAAAATGGTCAGGCTTAATCCCTTTTATTGTTGTTTTTATAAAAACAACGTTTATTTATTAGTGAAGGACGATGGTAATGCTTACCAGGGAGTAAGGCAGGGAACACCTAGGTTTCGGAAAGAGCCACCAATCCTCATCAGTTCCCTTGTTAAAAATAACTTATATGACAAAAACATTTTTTACCCAAGGGATGAGATCGTAAGCTCAATAGAAGAGGAACCAAAGAATTGAATAAAACTAATTTTTTTGGAAAATCTTCTAAATCTTACAACCGCACTTAAAAACATTTACATCTTTCTCAAATATATATCTTCATCCGATTTCAACTTTGTTATTTGTGTAATATTCGTCAAAATAGGATTATTGCGGCACATTCGACCTAATTCGGCCTAGAAACAAGTGCTTGAAATTTGGTAAAAATCGGTTCATCGGTATTGATATAGCTTCTATATATATGCTTCATCCGAGTTGACGTTTAAGCCCCTTCCATTCGTAATATGCACTCCAATACAATAATATTTGGTACCGGATATCACATGCAGCTCAGAAATATGCCAGCGAAATTTTATCGAGATCAGTTCAGATTGATGGATATAGCTTTTATATAAAGAGTGTCCAAAATAGAAAGTAATGTTTACACCCTCAACCATTCTATGGAGGGTATATTAGCTTTATCATTCCGTTTGTAACTTCTCGAAGTATTCATAATAGACCCTACAAAGTATATAAATTCTTGATCAGCGTAAAATTTTAAGACGATCTAGCGATGATGGGCCATGTCGGTCTACGTTTTCGTATAGCCCCCATATAACGATACCTCCCGATATTCAAGTATTTTCATGATTTTAGCGACATATTTATCTGCAATTTATTATTTGAAGGATGTTACGGGTTCCTAACCACATTTAGCCTCGTCGACCGACCGTCTGTTGTAATTACGCTATCTTCCTAAGGTATTGATATAGAGTGCTGAAATTATGTACATATGCGATTTGAGTCTGCACTTAGATCAAATTTCAAGATGGGCTATATCAGCCAACCTTTTCGTATAGACCTCCCGGCATATTTTTCAACGGAATTGTCTGGAATTTGTTCAACATTGTTAATATGTATGTGTCCACATTGTGGTATACCTCCCATATCCATTCCAAATCCATTCTGTTAATAGCAGACATTCCATAGCTTAATTAACTTAATTATAGGAAAAATTTAATACTTCATTTTAAAATGATCGATTTGAAAAATTTCCAGATTATTCCTGATATTTGAATAATTATGAATTTATGTTTGAATGAATGATTCAATACCTATCTATTGATGGCTATAAAGAGCCACTTTATATTGAACAATCCAACTGTTAGGATTATGACGGGAAAATTGTTGTTCATAGCAATTTGTTTGCTACCGATTTATGTGGAGACTAAGGTGAGTGGAAATTAATATTCAAATTATCTCTTCAATATTCCTTCCTTCATTTCATTTCAGCGTAATTACAATATTGATATCGAATATATCACCCCCGTTGTCACTGATGTCTTCTTTGTCAAGTCCATGAATTTTTCTTTGACAAATAATAAAGCGGCCAATATGGATTTGATTTTAAATCGGAATCTCACTAAATTCCCCATAAGAGCATCGGTATATTTGTTGACAAAGGGTAAACGTCGCATTTCTTTATTCCAGGTGGACTTTGAAGCTTGTCAGGCCCTTAAGGACACGGCTCCTAATAAATTTTTGGCGGTATTCAAAAAGGAACTTTTACGAACATCGAATATTCCAAACCAATGTCCGTTCATTGAGGTATGAGCAAGATTCCATTAAAAATGCTCATTACATATCTGATTACCAAGCCATTATTGTAACAAGGTCATGTAGCAGGAAATAAGTAATTATTCTTTGGCCAAAAATAAATCCACAAATATAACGACATATTACTCCCGGTGACATGACCTTATTAAAATAAGGGATTCGTAATCCGGCTTTTAATGAGTATTTTTCCGTGATTGGATTGGGTAATCAAAAATATTTTTTCTCTATTTCTTTTAGAACGTTGTCTATAGGGCCCGCAACTATACCGTCAATGAAGATGCCTTTCCAGCTATTTTACCCGACACAGCTTGGCAATTTCAATTGAATTTGAATATGAAAGATTTTAGTACTGGCTTCATAAGAATTTCCGGTCGTGTTCGCAGCACTGGGTAGATGGTTTCAATACGATTTGGAAATACAACATTGTTGTAGAGGTGAAGAACGTATATTAAAGGAGAATATATTTTTGGAGGCAAAAAATGTATGTTTCAAAGAAAAGTGTTTTTTTTCGCTTTGCTATCAATAGGATTTATTTTTAATAGAAGAGAGGACGAATATCGGCTAAATACTATAAAATATGGCCGAAACACTAGAAACATAGGGTAAATGTACATGTCCATTTTTATACCCTAGACCGTAGAAAGGAGCGTATATTAACTTTGTCAAAGTATATATGTTCATAATCAGCATAAAATTCTAAGTCGATTTAACGATGTCCGTCTGTCTGTCTATCCCTCCGTCTGTTGAAATCTTGATACAGCCCACATTATTTCACGTAGAGCTTCTAAATTTGGCAGAACAATTTGTATTGTGTCTAGGATGGTTGGTATTGAAAATGAGATATATCGGTCCACTTTTTGGTATAATCCCCACGTAACGGTAACTCCCGATATTCGGTATTTTGTTGATTTATGCTACATTTTTTCACTGATTTGTCTAAAAATTGGTATCTGAAGGTCATAATGGGTTCTAGCTCCAGCGGCGAAACATTTTATGTACAGGGTGAGATGAAAAAACTGGAGCCAACTTCAGACTGCTGTCATTTCTAAGCCACTCGTCCGACAGCTATTGAAATTATTCTAGTGACAGCTTATTATATTGTTTACAAGGGTACAAAAGTATTTTGGGCAGAATTTTCCAGAAAAAAAAAGTTATTCGTGATGGAATTCAAGCGCGATAGTGTGATTTCTTTATATTTGGCTGGAAAACCACAAGTGGCTATCGTTAGAGCATTCCAGAATTTAAATGTGAATAAATCTTTTGTGTCTCGAACCATCGCTCGTTACCGTGATACTGGTAGCGTAGCCCGACGTTAAGGAAGTGGACGAAAGAAAACAGCAACATCATCAGAAATGGTTCGAAAAGTAAAGAAGTGACTTGGTCGAAACCCGCGTCGCAGTGGCCGAAAAATGGCTCGTGAGCTGAACATATCGCACTATTCCATTCGGTAAATATTGAAAAATGAGCTCGGGGTAAAGCCATTAAAATTCCAAAAAGTGCAAGAACTTACACCACAATAGAAAGAAAATAGACTCAAAAGAGCTAAAAAGTTGCTTCGCTTGGCCGAAAGTGGTGACCTGCCAAATTTGGTTTTCTCGGATGAGAAAACATTCGTTGTCCAGCAGTTTGTAAACAAACAAAATGATCGTGTTTACTTGCCAAAGGGGTCACCTTCACCTTCGGTTGGCCACAAAAACTCAAGCGCCGACCATGATGTGATGGTGTGGCCCGCCATAACAGCCAATGGTCGCTCTCCACTTGTATCAATCGACCGTGGCATCAGAATAAATGCCGAATATTATCGCGAACATAATCTGGAAGGTATATTAAAGCCTTGGGCACGCAAACATTTTGGCCACACACCTTGGACATTCCAACAGGACTCAGGACCATCGCACTCAGCACGCGCCACCAAAAAATGGTTACAAAATCAGCTTCCTTGCTTAATTTTCAGCGTACAATTGCCACCAAAATCTCCGGATACCAATCCGTTGGACTATTTTGTCTGGAGTATTTTGGAAAGCAAGTGTCGATCACCTCAAGCAAGCGCTTCGCCGGCAATGGGCCAAATTACCGCAGAGCAACATTCGGGTAGCGTGTGACGGCTTCACTGGCCGTAGAAGGTCATCATTCGTGCTAAAGGTGACGAACAAATCTAAACTTATTCTAAAATTTGTTGCTATTTCCGTCATTTTGCTTTCATTCAATAAAATTTAAAAAAAAGGACTTTGTTGCATTTTTTATCTCACCCTGTATAGGTCCACGATTTTGTATAGCCCCCATATAACGGTACCTTCCGATATTCAGTATTTTGATGATTTTTGCACATTTTTCCATGGATTTGTCGTGTGGTGAAGTATTGTATGTATAGGCCCATGTTTTGGTATAGCCCTCATATAACGTTACCTCCCGATAATCGGTATTTTGATGTTTTTTGCAACATTTTTTTTTTCACGGATTTGTCTAAAAATTGGCATTTGAAGGTCATAATAGGTTCTAGCTCCGGCGGCGAGACATGATATGTATACATCAATGTTTTGGTATAACCTCCATATAACAGTACCTTTCCATTGTATAAAAATTGGTATTTGTAGTTCTTAATGGGTTCTAGGTCCGGTGGCTGAACATTGAATATTAAGTTCCACGTATTCCTATAGCGCACATATAACGATACCCACCGATATTCGGTATTTTGATAATCTCAGTCACATTTACCCACGAACCAACGATTGTTTCAATTATTATAGAAGATTTGGTAGATGACAATCTTTGAAGTATAAAATATCCTACAGAGGTTCCTGTTTTGGTATGGCCCCAATATAACGGCATAACCCACTTTTTGTTTTTTTTTTGAAAAATTTAACAGCATTATCCAAATGGTCTTACTGGTATTTGCAGTTTAAAGTGGAACACGTCAAAATGTTTTCTTTACCCAGTGGAGAAGGCTATTAAAAGTTTTACCCTCCGAACTTCAGCTATCCCTTCACCTAATATCTAATTATGCATTATTTAGTATTTTTCGTACAATTATGGTACACATTTCCAAAACCACCACCCTATTTCAATTTTAGATACTAACAAAAAACACAATGTACCCAATACCAATTTTAGTACCATTTAGTACTTTTCGTACCAACATAGGACGTATTTCCGAAACCATCTTCATATGTCCTGGCTACGCATGAACAGCGACCTTAATACCAAATTTCAGATTACAAGCACAATCTGTTCACCCAATTCCAAATGGTACCAAATATAGTACTATTTAGTACTATTCGTACATATGGAGATTGTTTTGCAAATGTGTACTTTACATTACCAAAACAATTTCCATATCACAACCACAGACACCAACAGTGCCACGTACGAGTATATTAAATTTCAGGATTTCAGCTCTATCCCTTCACACAAAACCACAATTAGTACTATTCTAGTAGTTTCGAGCAATTATAGTACACATTTTAAAAATCAACTCCATATTTCAACCCTAGTCACCAACAGTGACATCCACATTAAATTTCAGGGTATCATCCAATTTCATCCAATACCGAATGTAGTACCACTTAGTACTTTTCGAACTATTACAGTATCCTTTTCTGAAACCACCTCTATATGTCCAGGATACGCATGAACAGCGACCCTAACACCAATTTTCAGATTTCAAGCACTATCTGTTCACCCGATGCCAAATTGTAGCAAATATAGTACTATTTAGTACTTTTCGTGCAATTGTAGTTCACATTTTCAAATAACGTATTTATCACAATCCTACCACCAAAAGAGACCCCAATACAAAATTTCAAAATTCCTTCTTCATCCCTTCATCCTTAATCAAACTGTTCCAAATTTAGTACAGTTTTCACACTCAATAAACATTTCCAAAACCACCTCCCAATCCCTAATTTGCTTAACTCCGATGCAAATTTCCAAACTACCAAATAGCCGAATCATGTGTCTCATATTTTTAGCTCTACCTTCATAATCTACTCAGTTTTTCCTGTAATTTCGAAAAAAAAAAAAAAAATAATTCTATCATACTATTTTTGTCTTAGCAACAAACTTAGATAACATCATCTCCAATTGGCATATATATTTTTCCAAATCCGGATATTCGAGATCACACCAATTAAAATCGAATTATTTTAATGCTAATTAGACGCTTCATTTTCAAATTTATTTTTTAATTTATTTTTTAAAACTTAATGGATATAATTAGTTAATTGTAGATCAATATTTATGCGATTTTCAAAAGTGCAAACACATTTTTTTTTTCAAAAAAAAAAAAATTTTAAGTAAAATAAATCATATTGTTGCAAGCATGAGGGGAATATATTGGATTTGTGGGTTCATCCTGGTGACCTGTGCTATGGCTAGGGTAAGTTGTGTTTCGAATTGAGTGAAGTGAAAATATATCTCTTTCCGAATCTTTGAAAACTATATTTATCTCTTCCATGCTCTATATTTTTTTCTTGCTCATCTCACACAGCGCGATTACACCATTGAACTGGAGAATATTACCCCCGTCATCACGGGCATTCCATTTTTGAAGTCACTTAATTTTTCTCTTACCAATCAAAAGGCTGCCAACATGGATGCCATGTTCAATGTCAAAGTCAACAAATTACCAGTTATTGCCTCGGTGTTTCTCCTGACTAAGGGTAAACGTCGCCTCAACGTATTCCAGATGTCGGTAGATATATGTGAAGCTCTCAACAATACGGCGCCCAATAAATTTCTATCAGTATTTAAAGATGAAATGTTGCGAACATCGAATATACCAAAACATTGTCCTTTGCAGGAGGTAGGTATGGAGATTTTCAAAATCAATAATGTAATTGAAATGTGTTTATGTTCCAGAATGTCCTCTATTCCGTACGCAACTATACCGTCAACGATGAATCCTATCCCCCGATTTTACCTGATGCCACATGGCAGTTTGAAATAAATATCAATAATGGCAACAATAAAAATCTAAAAACTGGCATTGTGAAAAATTACAGGTCACATTCGCCGGATATAAAATATATACAGTAACCAGATTTCAAACCAATTTTTTAGGTTGCATTGTAAAATGTGTAGTACTATCAATTAAACCTAGAGAATATATACCACAATCGGATGGCTTATTTAGTTCTATGGATACATGGCATTGAAATCTGTATAAGTGAATTGGATTATTCTGCTGGACCAAATTTAGACTAGATCAGATACTTGATTCGTTTTATATGAGATACATAAAAGAGTACCGAAATAACTGACTGAAAATCAACGCTCAGACGAAACGCCTGAAGCTAGAAAAATTGAAACAAGTAAAAAAGCAGTAAGTTCCGAAACTTTGAATACCCTCCACCATTTGGAACGAATTAGAAAATTTTCAAAAAAGAATAAAATCCATTAAAAATTCTTTTAAAATCTTTAAAATATCTAATATAGGAAGGTGCCGATATATGGGGGATATACGATATTGTGGACCTATATAGATAATTCTCTGCCGAGGTATAAAGTACCCACAAGGAACTACTTGTGTGGATTTTCAGACAATCCCATTGAAAACTGTGGCTAACATCATCAAAATACCGAATATCGGGAGTACCGTTATATGGGGCTATACGAAATCATGGACCGATATAGCCCATCTTCGAACTTGACCTGCCTGCAGACAAAAGAGAGATCTGTGCAAAATTTAAGCTTCCTATCTTAATTCGTTTAGACTGTAGCGTGATTACAACAGACGGACGGACAGGGCTAAATCGTCTTAGAATTTTACGCTGATCAAGAATATACATGATTTGTTGGGTCTAAAATGATTATTTCGATGAGTTACAAACGGAATGACGAACTTAACATACCCTCCATACTATGTATTAGCTAGAATTCTGAATGCAAGAGTGCAGGATAGATGTACCAAACGATTTCCGGAAATTCGAATTTTAAGGTTACGAAAAATTCTAAAATGGTACCATTTGGTATTTAAATATAACTAAAATGTACTAAAAAGTCAATACTTTATATCAGACAAGCGGAACGGATAGAGTGCCCGATACATGTACCAAAGAGTTTTTGGAACTTCGAACGAAAGGTTACGAAAAGTACTAAAAGTGTACCATTTGGTACAATGTGAACGGGTAGAGATTGGGTGAAGGAATTAAGCTGAAATTCAGAAATTCGATATAGATGTTACTGTTGGTGCCTGTGGGTTTTGGAAAGGTGTACGGCAACTAAGTCAAACGCCATCATTTTTACATTTTTTTTTTAATTTTATTGAATGAAAGCAAAAAATGTCGGAAATAGCATCAAATTTTAGAATAAGCTTAGATTTGCTCGAATTGGTCACCTTTGGCACGGATTATGGCCTTCAAACGGCTATTACACGCTGCCCGAATGTTGCTCTGCTGTATTTTGGCCCATTCTCGGCGAAGCGATTGCTTGAGGTGATCGAGACTTTGGTATTTTTTAGTGCCAACCTTGCTTTACAAAATAATCCAGACACAATAGTCCAACGGATTGGTAACCGGAGATTTTGGTGGCCATTGTGCGCTGGAAATGAAGCGAGAAACCTCATTTTGTAACCATTCTTGGGTGGCGCGTGCTGAGTGCGTTAGTGCTGAGTTCTGTTGGAATGTCCAAGGTATGCGGCCAAAATGTTTGCGTGCCCAAGGCTTTTATTCACCCTCCAGAATATTTTCGCTATAATATTAGGAATTTATTCTTTTGCCACGGTCGATTAAGTCCCTTAGGTCTAAAATTTTTTCTATAGTAAAAAATTCGCCAGACCCTTGGGCCCATATATATAATATACATTTTAGAACACACAAAGTTTATATATCCTTGATCAGAATAAAATTCTATGTCGATTTAGCGATGTCCATCCGTCTGTGGAAATCATCCTAGCTTCCGAACGAAATGAAGTAGATTGATAAAATTTTACTCAAATGTGTATTATGTCTGCAGGACTTTTGGTAATGAATATGGGCAATTTAGGTCCACGGTTTGGTATAGCCCATATAACGGTACCTCCCGATATTCGCATTTGAAATTCTAATGGCTTTTGACAAAAGTTGTACGTGCAGGTCCACGTTGCCATATAGACACTAATCTTAATTAATTTAAGATTTTAACAGAATTTTTAACAAATTTTATTTTTCTGAAAAAAAAAAAAATCCCAAATTCATTCCAAATGGTGGAGGGTATTCAAAGATCGGCCCGATCGAACTTACAGTATTTTTACTTGTTTTTTTACCGAATCTATTTTCTCTTTCTTGTGTATGAGCAATGAAAAGTAAAATAACTATTTTTTGTTTATTTAAATATATTTTTTTATTAATATTATAATACAAAAATATGTTTGCATGTTAATAATCTATATAATTAAAATTAGTTTATATTGTTTATATATATGCAGATATATAAAATAATTTATAAAAATTAACTTAAAAAAGTAAAATTTATGTCTAGTTTTTCTTTTCAACATTCTGCATTGATGGTATACTATTTGTTAATTTTATTTTCTATTTTCTTATATATTTAAAAAAAATATAAGATTAATAATAATTGCAACAGTTTTAGATATATATAATAATTTGTTGTTAATAATATAAAAATAATTGTATGAAAAATGTCTTATTTGTTTAAAAAATGCATAATCAAAATGTGCGTTGTTTAATAGTAATAATTTTAATTATTTAAAAATATATGCATTCTAACAATGTATAGCTATGGAAGTCGTTTTTAAAACTTATGAACAAAAATTTAAATAGTTTTTTTTGTTGGAAAAAAATTATATTTTTTTGTAAAAAGTATTGCAGCACTAAAACTTAACTAATCGTATTTTATGGTTTAAACGCTTCGCTTTGCGCCAGCAACTCTTCATTGCTGCTCCACCTCAAAGTCGATCTCTAAACGCTTTTTTCGGTTTCTTACAGAACATGTTACGACAATTGCAAGCGAACACAAAGAAGGTTACGAAGAATACAACAATCGATGCCAAAACCAAGGCCACCGTTGTTGTCTGATCGTAGGTGTAGGTGGGATCCAATTTGTGATCTTGTGGCAGCAATTGAAAGTCGACTAGCACTTGGGTACCATTCGGTGGTGGACAGGGCTGTTGTACTATAATCTCTTGGTGTTGCACCTAAACGGGAGAGAGGACAAATCATGTCAAAAATATATCTTAAATTCTGATTTTTCCTATCTAGAATTTTTTTCTAAGTTCGCCAGAATCTTGACCCCAGACCCTTGGGCTGCAATGTTTTTCTATAGAAAAAAATTCTCCAGAACTTGGACTGCAATGTTTTTCTATAGAAAAAAAAATCGTCAGATCTTGGGCTGCAATGTTTTTCTTTAGAAAAAATCGCCAGAATCTTGGGCTGCAATGTTTTTCTATAGAAAAAAATTACACCGAGCTTGGGCTGCAATGTTTTTTATAGAGAAAAAATTCAACAGACCCTTCGATTCAATTTTTTCTGTAGAAAAAAATTCGCCGTAGCCTGGGCTTCAAGTTTTTTTTCGATGAAAAGAATTTCTGCAGACCCTTGGGTTCAATTTTTTTCTATAAAAAAATCCCCAATGTTTATCCATAGAAAAGAATTCACCAGACCCTTGGGCTGCAATGTTTTTCTCTAGAAAAAATTCACCAGACCCTTGGGCTGCAATGTTTTTCTTGGGCTGCAATGTTTTTCTCTAGAAAAAATTCACCAGACCCTTGGGCTGCAATGTTTTTCTATAGAAAAAAATTCGCCAGACCCTCGGGTCCAAGTTTCTTCTATAGAAAAAAATTCGCCAGACCCTCGGGTCCAAGTTTCTTCTATAGAAAAAAATTCGCCAGACCCTCGGGTCCAAGTTTCTTCTATAGAAAAAAATTCGCCAGACCCTCGGGTCCAAGTTTTTTCTATAGAAAAAAATTCGCCATACCCTCGGGTCCAAGTTTTTTCTATAGAAAAAAATTCGCCATACCCTCGGGTCCAAGTTTTTTCTATAGAAAAAAATTCGCCAGACCCTCGGGTCCAAGTTTTTTCTATAGAAAAAAATTCGCCAGACCCTCGGGTCCAAGTTTTTTCTATAGAAAAAAATTCGCCAGACCCTCGGGTCCAAGTTTTTTCTATAGAAAAAAATTCGCCAGACCCTCGGGTCCAAGTTTTTTCTATAGAAAAAAATTCGCCAGACCCTCGGGTCCAAGTTTTTTCTATAGAAAAAAATTCGCCAGACCCTCGGGTCCAAGTTTTTTCTATAGAAAAAAATTCGCCAGACCCTCGGGTCCAAGTTTTTTCTATAGAAAAAAATTCGCCAGACCCTCGGGTCCAAGTTTTTTCTATAGAAAAAAATTCGCCAGACCCTCGGGTCCAAGTTTTTTCTATACAAAAAAATTCGCCAGAACCTCGGGTCCAAGTTTTTTCTATACAAAAAAATTCGCCAGACCCTCGGGTCTAAGTTTTTTCTATACAAAAAAATTCGCCAGAACCTCGGGTCCAAGTTTTTTCTATAGAAAAAAATTCGCCAGACCCTCGGGTCCAAGTTTTTTCTATAGAAAAAAATTCGCCAGATCCTCGGGTCCAAGTTTTTTCTATAGAAAAAAATTCGCCAGACCCTCGGGTCCAAGTTTTTTCTATATAAAAAAATTCGCCAGACCCTCGGGTCCAAGTTTTTTCTAAAGAAAAAAATTCGCCAGACCCTCGGGTCCAAGTTTTTTCTAAAGAAAAAAATTCGCCAGACCCTCGGGTCCAAGTTTTTTCTATAGAAAAAAATTCGCCAGACCCTTGGGTCCAAGTTTTTTCTATAGAAAAAAATTCGCCAGACCCTTGGGTCCAAGTTTGTTTCGATCGAAAGAATTTCGGCACACTTTGGGGTTCAGTATTTTCTCGATAGAAAAAATTCGCCAGACCCTAGGGTCCAAGTTTGTTTCGATCGAAAGAATTTCGGCACACTTTGGGGTTCAGTATTTTTTCGATAGAAAAAATTCGCCAGACCCTGGGGTATATGTTATAATTTTTTTCTATAGAAAAAAAAACGTCCGATATTTGGGTCCAATTTGTTTCTATTGAAAAAGATTCGCCAGCCCCTTGGGTCCAAGAAAAAATCAGGGTTTTCCTTCCTCACCTGTTTGTTACGGCATAGCTGTAATCCTGCCGAATTTGCCAAGGTCTCGGCACTATATTCATCCTGTACCAGAACCGGTAATAGCCATTTTTCAGGTGATATCAACTCCGACCATGACCAGATTTTCGAGACATTCTTTGGATGTATGGAATATCCTCCGACGGCGGTAAGACCCAACGAAATAAGAGTATTTAGTATTGTCGATCCAACCTTGCTGGGCATAAGGTGGGCACAGAATATTGCCAATGTTTGGATGACCGTCAAATACAGCAGCATATAACCTAGGGGAGGGGATAATTATTTACTTAGGACACTCAGAGAGAGAGAGAGAGAGAGAGAGAGAGAGAGAGAAGGAAATTCGCTTGAATCCACATACCCATATACAAATAGATACCAGTATCGCTGCTGGTACTGTAGGTATACAAACCGGCCATGCTATGGGCCGGTAAAAGATATGCCAACCATATACACAAACTGGGGAACAAACCAGCCAAACTCTGTGGAGAGAAGATTAGAAATTATTATTTCTTCTTGTTGGTATATCCAAGGCTCCTGACATACCTGTACAATAATATATAGGGATCTTGAGTATAGTCCTAATCTTAAATCTCTTTCGGCATGACGCCGATCTTCTTGGGTATCCCTAATGGTTAACATTAGCAGAGGCCAATACATTAACGCCATGACACAGTGGTGATAACCCAAACGATCGTTGTATGTCAGTTGGGGATCCGAGGCAGGTACATCCCAAAATATGCAGCCAATGCAAAGGGAAATCACAGCTGCCGATATTAGTTTGCTTATCCAGGTGAGCAGAGAGCCCGGTTGTTTGTAGGCCGCAAAACGTTTAATCAGAGCCTTCATTTGGCCAAAGAAACCGGCCTTTCGTACAAAATTTGGCAGTGAGGCGGGTGGGGCCGCCAAGGGGGGTTCGGAATTTATTTGGTCCCAGGAATTTGCCAACGACTCGATACGGGCTGATGATTCCAGTAATGCGGCAGCGGACAGATCGTCCAGTGTCACCAAATCCACTAGAAGAGAGAGAGGGAGAGAAATTAAAAATAGTTTAGAGGGGGAAGGGGTTCCATAAGCTCTCTTAAACTCACAGTAATAATCTGCTGGATTTTTAAAGGGCGGACAGGGATAACCCAGTTCTCCCATGTGCCTTGGCAAATCCGAACGACTGCCGGAGAAAACTGTACGTCCCCCGGACAGCAGCAGGACCCCGGAACACATGGACAAAATTTCAAATGTGGGTGGTTGGAGGGTCATTATGACTATCCGGCCACCACTGCACCATTGACGCAAATATTCCACAAGGAAGAAAGTATCGAATATATCCATATTCGATGTGACTTGATCCAAAATTAAAATCGATGACTGGGCCAGTAGCTGGCAGGCCACGCTAAGGCGTTGTTTTTCCGAATGAGTCAGCGAGGAGACATTAGAGGCCCGCACAGTGGTCAAACCCAGATCCTCGATAAGGACATCCATCTGAAAAGCATAAATTATATTAATTTAATTTTTCAGAATGATTATATCCATAACTTACCCTCTCTTTTAAATCACTCCGGTCCATGGGACCCCTCAGGGTGGCATGGAAATTCAATGTACACTGTACACTCATCCGGGGATCCAGCGAGGACACACTTAAAGCAGGCACATAACTACACAACTCCCTAAGGCCACGACGATTTATCTGCTGGCCATTGATGAGGATCTCACCGCCGATCCTTTCATTCAAACCGGCCAGACATTCTGTCAGAGCTGTGCCCTCTTTTTGTGATGTCGCCATAATGGCAAATAAATCTCCGGCCTTGGCTTGCAGCGAAACACCCCTCAGACAGGGATTCACATCCAGACAGTGGACCTGTATATTAGGGTAGACCAAACCTATTTCGGAGCGTTTACGTTGTGACACACCACCATAATTCGAAATGTGACTACCGCCATTCGCGTGTTCCATGTGATGGTGACGATTGCGTGAAGTACCATATATACGGGATTCAGCTGCTCCGCCCCCACCACCACCGCCGCCACCATAGTCATAGACATCATTGCCACCAGCACTGGCCAGAAGATCCGCTTCACTGTGCGAACGATGGCCATAATGTTTGCCATTAGGCATATGGTGATGCTGGGGATGATGGCTATTTACATGGGTACCAACTGCAAGGATAAGATAACTCTATTAGTTCTTTTTGAAAGTCCACATTTCGCCGACATTCAGTTTTTTCTATAGGAAAAAATTTGACGACCTTTAGGTCCAAGTTTTTTCTATAGAAAAAAATTCGCCGATCTTTAGGTCGAAGTTTTCTCTATAGAAAAAAATTCGCCAGACCCTTGGGTCCAAGTTTTTTCTATAGAAAAAAATTCGCCAGACCCTTGGGTCCAAGTTTTTTCTATAGAAAAAAATTCGCCAGACCCTTGGGTCCAAGTTTTTTCTATAGAAAACAATTCGCCAGACCCTTGGGTCCAAGTTTTTTCTATAGAAAACAATTCGCCAGACCCTTGGGTCCAAGTTTTTTCTATAGAAAACAATTCGCCAGACCCTTGGGTCCAAGTTTTTTCTATAGAAAAAAATTCGCCAGACCCTTGGGTCCAAGTTTTTTCTATAGAAAAAAATTCGCCAGACCCTTGGGTCCAAGTTTTTTCTATAGAAAAAAATTCGCCAGACCCTTGGGTCCAAGTTTTTTCTATAGAAAAAAATTCGCCAGACCCTTGGGTCCAAGTTTTTTCTATAGAAAAAAATTCGCCAGACCCTTGGGTCCAAGTTTTTCTATAGAAAAAATTCGCCAGACCCTTGGGTCCAAGTTTTTTCTATAGAAAAAAATTCGCCAGACCCTTGGGTCCAAGTTTTTTCTATAGAAAAAAATTCGCCAGACCCTTGGGTCCAAGTTTTTTCTATAGAAAAAAATTCGCCAGACCCTTGGGTCCAAGTTTTTTCTATAGAAAAAAATTCGCCAGACCCTTGGGTCCAAGTTTTTTCTATAGAAAAAAATTCGCCAGACCCTTGGGTCCAAGTTTTTTCTATAGAAAAAAATTCGCCAGACCCTTGGGTCCAAGTTTTTCTATAGAAAAAAATTCGCCAGACCCTTGGGTCCAAGTTTTTTCTATAGAAAAAAATTCGCCAGACCCTTGGGTCCAAGTTTTTTCTATAGAAAAAAATTCGCCAGACCCTTGGGTCCAAGTTTTTTCTATAGAAAAAAATTCGCCAGACCCTTGGGTCCAAGTTTTTTCTATAGAAAAAAATTCGCCAGACCCTTGGGTCCAAGTTTTTTCTATAGAAAAAAATTCGCCAGACCCTTGGGTCCAAGTTTTTTCTATAGAAAAAAATTCGCCAGACCCTTGGGTCCAAGTTTTTTCTATAGAAAAAGTTTTTTCTATAGAAAAAAATTCGCCAGACCCTTGGGTCCAAGTTTTTTCTATAGAAAAAAATTCGCCAGACCCTTGGGTCCAAGTTTTTTCTATAGAAAAAAATTCGCCAGACCCTTGGGTCCAAGTTTTTTCTATAGAAAAAAATTCGCCAGACCCTTGGGTCCAAGTTTTTTCTATAGAAAAAAATTCGCCAGACCCTTGGGTCCAAGTTTTTTCTATAGAAAAAAATTCGCCAGACCCTTGGGTCCAAGTTTTTTCTATAGAAAAAAATTCGCCAGACCCTTGGGTCCAAGTTTTTTCTATAGAAAAAAATTCGCCGACCTTTAGGTCGAAGTTTTTTCTATAGAAAAAAATTCGCCGACCTTTAGGTCGAAGTTTTTTCCATAGAAAAAAATTTGGCGACATTTAGGTCCAAGTTTTTTCTATAGAAAAAAATTCGCCGACCTTTAGGTCTAAGTTTTTTATAGAAAAAAAATTCGCCGACCTTTAGGTCCAAGTTTTTTTCTATAGAAAAAAATTCGCCGACCCTAAGGTCCAAGTTTTTTCTATAGAAACAAATTCGCCGACCTTTAGGTCCAAGTTTTTTCTATAGAAAAAAATTCGCCGACCTTTAGGTCCAAGTTTTTTCTATAGAAAAAAATTCGCCGACCTTTAGGTCCAAGTTTTTTCTATAGAAAAAAATTCGCCGACCTTTAGGTCCAAGTTTTTTCTATAGAAAAAAATTCGCCGACCTTTAGGTCCAAGTTTTTTCTATAGAAAAAAATTCGCCGACCTTTAGGTCCAAGTTTTTTCTATAGAAAAAAATTCGCCGACCTTTAGGTCCAAGTTTTTTCTATAGAAAAAAATTCGCCGAACTTTAGGTCCAAGTTTTTTCTATAGAAAAAAATTCGCCGAACTTTAGGTCCAAGTTTTTTCTATAGAAAAAATTCGCCGACCTTTAAGTCCAAGTTTTTTCTATAGAAAAAAACTTGGACCTGAAGGTCGGCGAATTTTTTTCTATAGAAAAAAACTTGGACCTGAAGGTCGGCGAATTTTTTTCTATAGAAAAAAACTTGGACCTGAAGGTCGGCGAATTTTTTTCTATAGAAAAAAACTTGGACCTTAGAAAAAAACTTGGACCTGAAGGTTGGCGAATTTTTTTCTATAGAAAAAAACTTGGACCTGAAGGTCGGCGAATTTTTTTCTATAGAAAAAAACTTAGACCTGAAGGTCGGCGAATTTTTTTCTATAGAAAAAAACTTGGACCTGAAGGTCGGCGAATTTTTTTCTATAGAAAAAAACTTGGACCTGAAGGTCGGCGAATTTTTTTCTATAGAAAAAAACTTGGACCTGAAGGTCGGCGAATTTTTTTCTATAGAAAAAAACTTGGACCTGAAGGTCGGCGAATTTTTTTCTATAGAAAAAAACTTGGACCTGAAGGTCGGCGAATTTTTTTCTATAGAAAAAAACTTGGACCTGAAGGTCGGCGAATTTTTTTCTACATTAAAACATATATTGTTTTTGTACTTACCAGCTATACTAGCTCGACTGTTAGCTTGTCGAAGGGCGGACATCGGTATGCCTTGAGCACGAGAATCGGGACGTGATGAGGGTATACCACCAATGGCACGAAAATCCGATTCACTACGATATTTTCTGCAAAAAATGGAAAATAAATAAGAAAATTAAATTCCGTCAAACATTCACAAACCCAATATTTATTCTGAATGGAATGACAATGAAAAATAGTGAAATCAGAAAAAATTAAACGAATTATGGCATTGACTCCCATGGAATGCCTGGCTCGTGACTGTACCAAAAAATATTTTAACTCATTAAATCGGAGGTGTTAATTGGATCTAACGGCGACTGGAAATTTTGATGTTGATTTAATATATTAGGACTTGTTTGAAAAAAATTGCAATGCGTCATATTTTTTGGGAATATTTTATGAAATTAAAACTCATTGGAAGACAGAGGCGAGAAGGGAGAAAATGGTGGAAAAAGTAGTATAAATTGAAAAAAAATTGTTTTTCCAAAAAATAGGTATTATTGTTGTTTTATTTTCAAAAAGTGGTTCTACATTCAATTTTTCTGGCCATAACTATTTCTGTACCAATGATTCCGATTGGAATCCAGAGATCTCAATTAAATTTAGTACTATTTAGCACTTTTCGTACCATCATGTACACATTTTCAAAACAAACTCCATACCTCAACCTCAGTTACCTTTGTATCGAATTTTAGGATTTCAGCTCTATCTTTTCACCCATAACCTAATTTAATACCATTTAGAACTTTTCGTACAATTTTGGAACATATTTTCGAAACCTCCTTCATACGTCCAGGCTACACATTATTTGAGATTTCAAGCACTATGTATACACTCAATACTTTTTGTACAATTATTGTACACATCTACAAAATAACCTTCAAACCTTAACCTCAGATACCAACAGTGTCTCAATGTCAAATTTGAGGATTACAGTTTTATCCCTTCACATTTAGTACCATTTAGTACTTTTCGAAGAATTATAGTACACATTTCCAAAACAACCTTCATATCTTAGCCACAGACACCAACACCAAATTTCAGGATTTCGGCTATTTCATTTTCCCTATTGCTAAATTTAGTACTAATTTGTACAATTATCCAAACCAAATCCCTCTCTCCAAACACAAATACCAACAGAGAGCTCAATATCTAATTTGAGCATCCCAGCTCTATCCCTTCACCCAATACCAAATGTAGTACCATTTAGTACTTTTCGTACAATTAAAGTACACATTTCCGAAACGACCTCCATAAGTACAGGATACTATCCTAATACCAAGTTCCAAATTTCAAGTGCTATCTATTAAGCCAATACCAAAATGTACCGAATATAGTACTATTTAATACTTTTCGTACAATTATAGCACACATTTTCAAAAGGCTCCATATCTCAACCCAGATTCCATCAGTGACTTCAAAATATACAATTTTAGGATTTCAGCCTTATATCTTCACCCAATACCTAATTTAATACCATTTAATACTTTTCGTACAATTCTAGTACGTATTTTCGAAACCACCTCCATATGTCCAGGCTAAACATGAACAGCGCCCCTGACACCAAATTTCAGATATCAAGCACTATCTGTTCACCGAATACCAAATTGTGCCAAATATAGTACTATTTAGTACTTTTCGTGTAGTTTTAGCACACGTATTCAGAACGGCCTCATTGTTACAAACCTACAAAAAACAGGGACCCCAATACACAATTTCAAAAATCCAGCTTCATACGTTCGCCTTTAACCATACTGTTCCAAATTTTAGTACCATTTAGTACAGTTCGCAAACTTAGTACACAAACTTGATTCTTAACTAAATTTCTAGTTTTTAGTCCTATCCGTTCATATAGTATCAAATGGTACCATTTTAGAAGTTTAGTAAAATTTTAGAACTTTTCGTAGCCTTAAAGTTCGAATTTCCCAAAACGCTTTGATACGGCTATCTTGCACTCCATTAGTGACCCCCATTCCAAATCTCAGCTTATTCCGTTTGTCCAAGACAAAGTATTAAATTTTTAGAACATTTCAGTACTTTTCGTACCCAAGTAGCAGGATTTTTTAATTCTTTTTTATACCCTCCACCATACTATGGAGGGTATATTAACTTTGTCATTCCGTTTGTAACTTCTCGAAATACTCATGTCAGACCCAACAAAGTATATATATTCTTGATCAGCGTATAATTCTAAGTCGATTTAGCCATGTCCGCCTGTCTGTCTGTTGTAATCACGTTATCTTTCAAACGAATTGAGATAGAAGGTTTATTTTTCCAGTAGACAGGTAAATGGGCCATGTAGATCCACGTTTTCATATAGCACCCATATAACGGTACCTCCCGATATTCGGTATTTTGATGATTTTAGCGACATAATTCGCCGTAATTGTTTCAACTTTGGTATTTGAAGTTCGAAATGGCCTATGACAGAAAATTATCTGGGCAGGTCCACGTCTTCGTATAGCCCCCATATAACGGTACCTCCCAAAATTCGGTATTTTGATGATTTTAGCGCCCTTATTCACCGGAATTGTTTCAAATTACGTATTTAGAGTTCGTAATGGGAACTACAGTCTGTGACAGAAAAATGTCTATGCATTTCCAGTTCTTCGTACAGGCCCCATATATCAGTACCTCCCTATATTCGGTGTTTTGACGAGTTTACGTACAATACCCACCGAAATTGTTAATAAAATTTTTTAAGGATTTTAATTTTTTAAAATTTCCAAATTCGTTCCAAATGGTGGAGGGTGTTCAAAGTTTGACCCGGCCGAACTTACTGCTTTTTTACTTGTTTATTCTATACTTTTTCGTGTTGCCCAGTGTTTACTCACCTTAAATTCGGTGGTCCTCGACTGCGTGTCGTTTCGTTGTCACTGCTATCGTAACCCGAAGAGCCAGCCGTCGGACCGGCTGAACTGTCACGGAAACCGCGATTAATACGACCGCTAACACCACCACTGCTGGGACCACCTCTGGCACCGCCAGGACCGGGGCCGGGCCGATGGGAACGTTGTGAACCGGCATTGGGTGGGAAGACACGTGGTAGACCAAATTTCAGATATGTGTACATATTAGAGCCCAATGGTGATCTGAAATGACATAAAACAATGTAATGAAGCAGAAACAAAAGTAACAACAACAACCACATGTAGAAGCCAGTGGTTGCTGCAAAGCACCAGTTGCAGCTGCTGCCGCTTCAACTTACTTGGGTCCATAACGCGGATGATTGAGTATTGATTGTACTGTGGAATCGCGTAATTGAAAATTTCCATATGGCAGCGGTGATTTGTCCGAGGAGCCCAGGGCTGAGTCGGTAAAATCTGAATTCAAATTTTGCCTAAGAAACACAAAAGAGAATCAGAGAGAGAGAGAGAGAGAGGGAGAGAGAGAGAGAGAGAGAGAGAGGAATAAAGAGTTACATCAATAGAATTAAATTAAGTTAATAAACGGATGCGGTTTGGTTTGATTTGGCTACCAAACCATAGAACTTAACATGGCAAATAAATTACCCTGGGAGTGGAATTTTCAAAACAATGCATTTTCAGTTAACAAAAAACCAATTGAAATAAAAAACCAACAACAATTGAAATGTTGAAAGCCCAATCGATGCAATTTTATGATCACTTCCGTTCATTAGTTTCTAATCAAGCGTAATGGAGTTTTTGGTTCGCTTCCATTTGGGCTCAAACATAATTTTCGGTTGCCATTGGTTGCAACAGGTTTGATATAGATTTTTGGTTTTATGTCATAAATGATCACTCCAATGAAACGGAAATTGAAAACTGCACCTCTTTTCAAATTTTATTTTCAATGTTTGTTTTGTTCATTCTTTTTATACCCTACAACACTATGTGTTGAGGGTATTATAAGTTTGATTGGGCCAAAAATTATGTAACACCACGAAATATTGATTTCCCATATAGGAAAGTATATATGGATCTTCCTATCTCGCCGAGCTGAGCCGATCTAGCTATGTATGTCCGTCCGTCCGTCTGTCCGTCTGTCCATGTTAATTTGTAATCACTCTACAGGTCGCAATTATGGCCCGATCTTCACGAAATTTAGAATGGAGGTGGGGCTAGGGTCAGAATAGAACCCTATTTCTTTTGGAGATGATCGCCAAATGTTTAGGGGTTGAAATGGACCAAATACTAAAAAAAATTCGGATTTTGCAGTAGCTATACAGGTCGCAATTATAGACCAATCGACGCGGAATTTCGCATGTAGCTAGAGTTTAGGGCGGGGAAGAAGCCTACCAATTTGGGTCGTCATCGGATAAAATTTAGCGGGTAAAATAGACCATATATTTTTTGCTGAAAAAATTCAAAATTTTTCATTAAACCGCGAATATTTTATATCCCGGGGAAATCACAAAGCCATGACAAGGTTACTTCTGATCTTTACAATGATGTTAAGATCCAAAAAATCGAATATATAGCAAATATATGCGATATATATGTCTATCAAAGAAGATATGCTTGAAAGATCTTATATATGTCGAGAACGGCTGAACTGATTTCGACAGTTCTCATTAATTCAGAATGGCAGGAAAGGAAAAACGTCTAAGAAACGCATACAAATATCTCTCTAAAGACGAAAATATTGATTTTGTAATATTTTCTCATATTTTTTCAATTTTGTCATATTTTTGGCATATTTTCATTTTGAATTAAACATTTGGTAATATTTCTACAGCTAACAGAACTAAGTAGTTAGGATATCAGGATATCATATACAGATCGCATTTATGGCCCGATCCTTACGAAATTTTGCATGGGTATAAGATGAGGGTCAGAATAGAAGCCTACTCTTTTTGGAGATGATCATTATATATTTAGGGGTTGAAATGGACCAAAAAAACTGCAAAATGGTCAGGAGGTCATAATTATCGCCCGATCCTCACGCACATTTGAATGGGGATTACCGGACATTGCAAAAGCCAGGCAGTTTTGGATGGCCATCCAAAAATATTCAATGTGTGAAGAAGTTTGCCAACTTTTGTAGACAAAATACAAAAATGTCCATTCCAGTGACTTTTTGGAGAATTCACAAACACAGGAAAGACGCACTTCTGACTATTTCGTTAACGCTGATTTCGTTGAAGAATATAGTCAAATGACTGTATCTCATATAGATGCGTTTCAGTCAAAAACCAATAATAAATGTTAATCTTTTGCCACTTCTGAGAGATTATAGGTCTTTGGGAAATATTAGTTCCAGATCTAGGAAGACCATTTAAGTGCAACATCTACCAATAAATTGGAAATAAGCAAATTAGTTAAGGTTGTTATTATTCGAAAATTAGAGAACGAAACCTGACGGTTTTCTTTTATTATTTGTCACAATATCTTGTGGAATTCTTTCGAGTATCTCGCCTATATAAACTGTATCGTTTATTATAGTGTTGTAGGGTATTCAACGGTCGGCCCCGCTCGACTGTAGCCTTTGCTTACTTGTTTTCTTTCTAATTTATTTCATTCTATTGTTAATTCTTGTTTTTATTGCTTCCTACCTGTATATTGACCATGCATGCAAGTCTTCGGACGCTGCATGCGGCAGTGGTGAATTCGGTCCATGTGGCACTGAGTAACGCCTCTCCTCGCGTGACATTTTTTTCGTTGCACCAAAATTACTCAATTCCATGATGTTGGCTGGGTGTTCTGCAAAAATGAAATTGAAATGGGAAAATAAAAATGAAATTAATTAAAATTCAGTTGTTTGTTTTTATTTTTTTTTTTTTGGTAATAAATTTAATATTGAATTGAATTAGAGAGAGAGAGAGAGGTGTTTATATAAACTAGCTATTCAAAATGAGCGATTTTTTTGTCGATGTATATTGAGTAGGAAATTTAATGTGTATTGCTTTTAATAAGCCAGGCGGGACCGCTGTTCCTACAACCTTAAATTTTGTCATGTGTGGGGATAAGTGAGATAAGGGTTGATTTTTAGAAGTTCGAAATAAATTGATACTAAAAGTACAAACGGTTGCCCTCACGGCGTTTAGGGAACCAACCTTGAAATTTGGCAAATGGGTCACTTTGGTGTCTAGAAATGATGTGAGTGATTCTCAGCAACAACTTGGAAGCTCTATGAGAATATTAATTCATTAAAAGATAATGTTAAAAATACCTTATGCATTACCAGTAGGTTGAAAATTATGTCAGGATAGATGTACAGGGTGAGATAAAAAAGCAAGAAAGTCAAACGCCATAATTTTCACATTTTTTTTTAAATTTTATTGAATGAAAGCAAAAAATGTTAGAAATAGCATCAAATTTTAGAATAAGTTGTTGGAATCTCCAAATTATGCCCCCAAAATGTTTGCGTGCCAAAGGCTTGAATACACACTCCAGAATATTTTCGCTATAATATTCGGCATTTATTCTGATCACACGGTCGATCAATACGAGTAGAAACCGACCATCGGCTGTTATGCCGGACCACACCAGCACCATGGCCGGCGCTTGAGGTCTGCTGGCCAACCGAAGTTGCACATTTTCAGCTGATCTCTTTGGCAAGTAAACACGATCATTTTGTTTTTTCTACAAACTGCTGGACATCGAATGTTTTCTCATCGGAGAAAACTAAATTCGGCAGTTCACCACTTTCGGCCAAGCGTAGCAACTCTTTAGCTCTTTGAGTCTATTATCTTTCTCTTCAATGGCTTTACCCCGATCTCATTTTTATACCCTGCACCTTGGAAAGGAGGGTGTATTAACTTTGTCATTCCGATTGTAACATCCTTAAATAGTCGCCGTAGACCCCATAAAGTATATATATTAATAATCAGCATAAAATTCTAAGTCGATTTAACGATGTCCGTCTTTTTGTCCGTCTGTCTGTTGAAATCACGATACAGACCACATTATTTGATGTAGAGCGCCAAGATTTAGCAGAACAATTTTAATTGTGTCTAGGATGGTTGGTATTGAAAATGAAATATATCGGTCCACGTTCTGGTATAGTCCCCATATAACGGTACCTCCCGATATTGGATATTTTGATGATTTATGCTACATTTTTTCACGGATTTGTCTGAAAATTGGTATTTGTAGGTCATAACGGGTCCCTGTGCGGGTGGCAAAACATTGCATGTATAGGTCCACGGTTTGGTATAGCCCTCATATAAGGGTACCTCCCGATATTCGATAATTTCATGATTTATGCCACATTTTTTCACTGATTTGTCTAAAAATTGGTATTTGTGGGTCGTAATGGGTCCCAGTTCGTGTGGCGAGTCATTGTAATTATAGGTCCACGTTTGGTATAACCCCATATAACGGTACCTCCCGATATTCGGTAGTTTGATGATTTTTGCCACATTTTTTTACCGATTTGTCTGAAAATTGGTATTTGTAGGTCAAAATGGGTCCTAGCTCCTTTGGCGAAACATTGTATGTGTAGGTCCACGATTTGGTATAGCCCACATATAACGGTACCTCCCGATATTCGGCATTTTAATGGTTTTCTAATGCTTCCTTTACCCTAAGGTGGAGGGTATTAAAAGTTTGGCCCGGCCGAACTTAATGTTTTTTTACTTGTTCAATATTAGCCGAATGGATTATTGCGATATGTTCAGCTCACGAGCCATTTGTTGGCCACTGCGACGCGGGTTTCGATCAAGTCGCTTCTTTACTTTTTACTGTCTTCTTCCGTCCCCTTCTTTGTTGTCGGGCTGCGCTACCAGTATTACGGTAACGAGTGATGGTACGAGACACCCAAAGATTTATTCACATTTAAATGCTGGAGTGCTCTAACGATAGCCACGTATGGTTTCCAGCCAAATATAAAGAAATCATACTATCACGCTTGAATTCCATAACGAATAACTTTTTTCCTGGAACATTCTCACAATAAAGCTTATGTACGCTTGTAAACCATATAATGAGCTGCCACTGGAATAATTTTAACAGCTGTCGGACGATTGGCTTAGAAATAACAGCAGTCTGAAGTTGGTAGCAGTTTTTTCATCTCACCCTGTATATCATTTGATACGGCCAAAACGTGTCTCATCGAAATAACGGTTTAGAACATCGGTCTCTTTGGACCAAATCCCTTTCAGGATATTTGGGGTCGATCTAGAGATGTCCGTCTGCCTGTGTGGCTGGTGCGCACGATAACTCTCGAGGGGAGTATGCGATTTGGCCCAAAAACTTGGTACATCGTAATATTATTATCAAACTTAGATTGATTTCCAAGATGGGCAATATCGGTCCATTCCTTCTGGTACCTCATCCACAAAAGTTCGAAATTTTCAACCCACGGTCTGGTTTAGAAGATGGAATACATCGGTTCACTCCTTCTTGTAACTCCCCCACAATGGTCAAAATTTTGAATAATCAAAACGATTATAAAATCCGAAATAATCATCCGGTTCTCTTAACATTTCACACATCCCATTTTTTCTACTAACACTAGATCTGTTGTGAAGAAGGCATGTATCGGTCCACTCCTTCTGGTACCTTTCCCACAATGGGTCAGAATTTGAAATAGCCATGAGGCTCGTAAAACGCGAAACCAGCATCCTTTTCCATTCAGACTTGGTACATCTCAATATTTGCATCAGCACAAGATCTGTTATAAATGTTATAAATGGATGGTAGAGATCGGAACATTTCTTCACAGTGTTCAAATTCTCGAAAAACAAAACGCTCAAAGAAAGCGAGAAAAGCATCCAACTCTCTTCAAATTTCATACCTACAAACATTTTTGCTAACACAAGATCTGTTGTTAAGATGATATATATCTACCAACACCTTCTGATATCTCACCAACAAAGGTTCACAATTTTCAATACTTTTATTTGTCATTTACAACTTGCTATATCTAAATATTTCTCTCAACCAGAAACCTGAGGTGAATATGAAATTAATGATTTCCTATAAATTTGATATGAATGTTCGATTTTCTTGTAGATGAAGCATGAAAATCGAATACTTCGGTCGACTATGCCTGGAACCTCACGCACATGTTAACATTTTTTAAAAATTATCATATGTGTAGTGAAGGAAGTTACCAACCAGTTACCAAGTTACCCCATATTTATATCATATTTATTTAAATCCGATACGAAATAGACAATATTGGTCCATTACCTCAGAACCCACTCCATAGAGGTTCAAGTGTTGAATAATCATAACAGTCTGTCTGTCGGCAGAACCGATTTGATACTTTTTAACTTGTTTTAGCTCTACTTTCAAAATTTGCTGGATTTTCCCCGAAATTATTTCTAGTGTTGCAGAGTTTTAATATATTGTTAATATATTACTCAGTACTGTTGCAATTATGTCAATACCTTTTTCTGGGATGTAATGACAACAATTATTTTGATTTCTCTCCCTCTCTCTCTCTCTCTCTCGGTTTCTCTTCATCAATTTTATAACCGTTCATTTAATCAAAGTCACTATTATTGAAGAGTGGTCGGAAAAAAACAGAGAAGAAAAAAAAAATATTTTTTAATGGGAAATATAAACCACATCTACTGCTCAGACTGTAACTGTGTAAAAACAACAACGACAACAATAACAAATTGTGTGAATATCATATTTAAAATATTACGTTAGCAAAACGGAATTTGTTTTTTTTTGCTATAGCTATTGTTGTTGTTTACTTTTTTTCATAAATGATGACATTAGATCAACTAACCACACAATGGCAATGCCTATAGGGATGCCATGTTGTGATGGGGATGAAAGGGCATTTTTATAGAGAATTAAAAGGGATTTTATTCAAATTTCATAATTCGGCTTATAATAATGTTAAAATGCAGATCTCTGTTTATTCCTTAACCTTTGGGTCCTCGCAAATAGCGATTTTTTAGGGATTTTTGTTGAGAAAGCTTTAAAATTATTGGGTAAAATATTCACTATCCCCATGGCCTCTCATGATGTTTTGGATTTTTATAGGAATAAATAAACATTTGAATTTGCTAAGCTTTAATTTTCTAGGTACATTTTCGAAACTATTTTAATGCCCTCTGTAATTCCTATCTGATATGGCATCTCTATGAAATAAATACCCAACATCATACCATCATCGTCGTCATCATTTGGTTTCAAATTATCGTCATTGTTTTCGCTTCAGCGTCATCACCAACTGCATTATTGCCATCATTAGTCATTATCGCCAACATTGTTTGGCTCATCTTCATAATCTCCGTCCGCAACTTGCGACCATAATGTACCTAATTTGGCCTATAAGGCCGTGGGCAAATTCTCAGTCATATTTTGCAGTGTTTTTTTCTTCTGATGAAGTTTAACGGGTTTTTTCGGTAAGCCTCTTTGTTGCGGTATTTATTAGATAATTTGTTTTTGTCTTTGCTGGTTTTTTTTGTGAAGTACAATTTGCTCAGGGAAAATATTCTTCTTCTTTGAATCGTTGTGGTTTTGTTAATAATTTGTATGGTCGTTGTAAAATTACTTGAGAATTTGCAAAAAGTACAAAATATGTATTTTTGTTAATGAACTTTGAACGTGTGTAAATTTGAAAATAAGGCATTTGAAAGGGGCATTGAAAATTTTATAACGGGGCACGTTGATGAAAACCTCTTCAGGTAAATGGGGGACTTTTGTTAGGGAAGGAAGTTTAGAGAAACTTAAAGTGTTGGAGAACTTTCATCATCAATCATAAAAATACCGAACATAGGGAGATACGGTTATATGAGGGCTATACAAAGACCTGGACATGCATATGCAATTCTATCATAGGCTGTAGGACTCATTACGAACTTCAAATACGAAATTTGAAACAATCCCGGTGAATAATTGTCGCTAAAATCATCCAAGTACCGAATATAGGGAGGTACAGTTATATGGGGGCTATAAGAAGGCCTGGACCTGCATAGAGAATTTTCTGCCATGTATTGTAGTACCCATTACAAACTATCATTACGAAATTTGAAAATAATCTGGTGAACAATGTGGCTAAAATCATCCAAATACCGAATATAGGGAGGTACAGTTATATGGAGGCAATAACAAAACGTATACCTATATAGCCCATACCAAAAGTCCTGCAGACGAACACACACATTTGAGTAAAATTATATCAGCCTACTTCAATTCGTTCGTGATTTCCACAGACAGACGGACGTTCATCATTAAATCAACATAGTATTTTAAGCTGATCAAGAATATATACAGGACGAGATGAAAAAACTGAAACCAACTTCAGACTGCTGTCATTTCCAAGCCACTCGTCCGACAGCTGTTAAAATTATTCCAGTGACAGCTTATTATATTGTTTACAAGCGTACAAAAGCATTTTGGTGAGAATTTTCCAGAAAATAAGTTATTCGTGATGGAATTTAAGCGTGATAGTGTTATTTCTTTATATTTGACTGGAAAACCACCAGTGGCTATCGTTAGAGCACTCCAGCATGTAAATGTGAATAAATCTTTTGTGTCTCGTACCATCACTCGTTACCGTGATACTGGTACCCTGGTAGCGTAACCCGACTTCAAGGAAGTGGACAGAAGAAAACAGCAACATCAGCAGAAATGGTTCGAAAATTGAAGAGGCGACTTGATCGAAACCCTCGCTGCAGCGACCGAAAAATGGTTCGTGAGCTGAACATATCGCAATATTCCATTCAGCAAATATTGAAAAATGAGCTCGGGGTAAAGCCATTGAAATTCCAAAAAGTGCACGAACTTAAACCGCAACAGAAATAAAATAGACTCAAAAGAGCTAAAGAGTTGCTTCGCTTGGCCGAAAGTGGGGAACTGCCGAATTTGGTTTTCTCCGATGAGAAAACATTCGTTGTCCAGCAGTTTGTTAACCAACAAAATGATCGTGGTTACTTGCCAAAGAGGTAAGCGGAAAATGTGCACCTTCGGTTGGCCACCAGAACTCAAGCGCCGGCCATAACAGCCGGTGTGGGCCGCCATAACAGCCGATGGTCGCTCTCCGCTCGTATTAAATGAACGTGGCATCAGAATAAATGCCGAGTATTATAGCGAAAATATTCTGGAGGGTGTATTGAAGCCTTGGTCACGCAATCATTTTGGCCGCAGGCCTTGGGAATTCCAACAGGACTTAGCACCATCGCACTCAGCACGCACCACCCAAGAATGGTTACAAAATGAGGTTTCTCGCTTCATTTCCAGCGCACAATGGTCATCAAAATCTCCGGATACCAATCCGTTGGAGTATTGTGTCTAGAGTGCCAACCAAAAAATACCAATGTGTCGATCAACTCAAGCATGCGCCTCGTCGGGAATGGGCCAAAATACCGCAGATCACCATTCATGCAGAGTGTGACAGTTTCATTGGCCTTTTGAAGTCCATAATTCGTGTCGAAGGTGACCAATTCGGACAAATCTAAACTTATTCAAAAATTTTATGCTATTTCCGACATTTTTTGCTTTCATTCAATAATATTTAAAAAAAAAGTTTTAGTTTTTTTTATCTCACCCTGTACCTACATGTGAATGTAATCACTTATATTTTATTTAACAAAAATCGTAAAATGTTAACAATATTGTTGTTGTATTTTTTGGCAAACCATTCTTGACCCACTTATGACAGAAAGAGCCAAAGACAACAACAGCAACTACCAAACTTGTTAACCGAACAAGAAGAATTTCACTAATCAAAACTGGAGGCCGAGCAAAGACACCAACAACAAAAATTATACCTCCAACAACTTTATTCGATAATTTACTCGGAACCAGCAAATTATGCCAGTCAGACAGACAACCCAGAGGTGATCAGCAGTTCCTCATTTGCAGTAATATAATCCATGTGGAGTATGACAGACGCCAGTCGTCCACAAAAAAAAAAATGAACGGAAAAAGAAACGGTTTCAAATTCATGTCTCAATGATTTTTAAGTTTTATTTTGTTTTTGCTGGTCGATAGGTTTAAGTTCTGGTTTTTTCGTACTCAATTTTTTCTATGACGAAAAAGTGTGTGTGTGTGTGTTTGTAGGTATGACCAACCGAAGATATTTTGATTGATAGTTTTGTCTTGGCCGCCGTTGTGCTGTGTTCAATGGAGCAGTAAATTATACACATATGATCAATGTTCAGCCGACCAACTTATATCAATGATCGTTTATGGGCTATATACATACACACATGCGTATGTGGAGCACATGAAAATCTACTCATGTGGGCATTTCTTGTGCGCATGCCTATTACAAGCACCAATATTATTTATGGATGTTCGACATACTACCCGTGATCAATTGCATGTAACTTGTGTTCGAACCATATTGTTTTACCGTTTTTTGTTTGTTTCTGCCAATACGCAGCTTAATAGCGTAAGGGCCTTAATTAAGTACGGTTATGTGGTCTTAGGGTAATTGACCAATATTAAATTAATAACGGTTAGATTGTCGCGGTCATTTGATACGAATATAGTTGTAAGATGTGCCAAATGAGATGTGTGGTTAGATATGCCAAGGGAAAAAATTCGGTTGGTCGGTATCTCATCAAACGGCAAAGGAAGGAACCTAATTGGTCTTCTACGGAGAAACCTTTTTTCGATATATTTATATGTATTAACAAGTAAAAAATCTGTAAGTTCGGCTGGGACGATCTTTGTATACCCTCCACCATTTGAGATGATTTTGGCAATTTTCAAAAAAATAAAATCCGTTAAAAATTCTGTTAAAATCTTAAAAAATACCGAATGTAGCTGTTATATTAGGGTCAATACGACGACGTGGACCTGTGTAGGCAACTTTTGTAATAAATCATTGCAATACTCAAATGCGAAACTTGAATAAAAATTCCGGTGAATAATGTCGCAAAGATCATCCAAATACCGAATATCAGAGGTACCGTTATATGGGGGATATACGAAGACGTGAACCTGCACAGACAATTTTCTGTCATAGGCTGTAGTACCCATTAAGATTTTCCAATATGAAATTTTAAACGATTCCGGTAAATAATGTTGCTGAAATCATCAAAATACCGAATATCGGGAAGTACGGTTCTATGGGGATATACGAAGACGTGGAACTGCACAGACAATTTTCTGTCATAGGCTGTGGTATCCATTTCGAACTTCAAATACCAAATTTCAAATAATTTCGGAGAATAATGCCGCTAAGATCATCGAAATACCGAATATCGGGAGGTACCGTTGAATGGATGCTATACGAAGACGTGGGCCTACATGACTAATTTTCTGTCTTAGGCTGTAGTATCCATTTCAAACTACAAATATTAAGTTTGAAAAAATTCCGGTGAATAATGTCACTTAAATCACCAACATATCCAGAAAAGGGAAGTGCCATTATATGGGAGCTATACGAAGACGTGACCTGCATACGAAATTTTCTGTCATAGGCTGTAGTACCCTCAAAATCTTCCAATATGAAATTTGAAACGATTCCGGTAAATAATGTTGCGGAAATCATCAAAATACCGAATATCGGGAGGTACCGTTCTATGGGGGATATACGAAGACGTGGAACTGCACAGACAATTTTCTGTCATAGGCTGTAGTACCCATAACGAACTTCAAACACCAAATTTGGAAAAAAAAATCCGGTGAATAATGTCGCTAATATCATCCAAATACCGAATATCAGGGAGTACCGTTATATGGGGGCTATACGAAGACGTGGACCTGCACAGACAATTTGTCATAGGCTGTAGTATTCATTACGGACTTTAAATGCCAAATTTTAAAGAATCCCGGTGAATAACGTACCGTTATATAGGGGCTATACGAAGACGTGGACCTGCACAGACAATTTTCTCTCATAGGCTTTAGTATTCATTACGAACTTCAAATACCAAATTTGAAAGAATCCCGGTAAATAACGTCGCTAAAATCAACAAAGTTCGGAATATCGGGAGGTTCCCTTATGTGGAGGCTATACCAAAACGTGGACCCTTATGTGGAGGCTATACCATTATCAATACCAAAAGTATTGAGTAAAATTTTATCAGTCTTCTTCAATTCGTTCGGAAGCTAGAGTGATTTCCACAGACAGGCAGACGGATAGACGGACGGACATCGCTAAATCGACATAGAATTTTATGCTGATCAAGAATATGTACACTTTGTGGGGTCTAAAATGTATATTTCGAGGTGTTACATGCGGAATGACACATTTAATATACCCTCCATACTATGGTGGAGGGTATAAAAATCGCTCCCCGACTTGCAAGGTTTTTTCTTATAGAGACAATTGGTTGTCGGCTTCTGAGGACTTTTTTCTATAGAAAAAATCGTTCCTCGGCTTCGGAGGACTTTTTTGTCTATAAAAAATTGGTCCATGGCTTTAGAGGATTTTTTTTTATAGAAAGAAATCGGTACTTGGATTCCGAGGATTTTTTTCTATATTGTCTATAAAAAATCGCTCCTCGCCTTCAGAGGACTTTTTTATAAAAAAGGAATCTCGGCTTCAGAAGATTTTTTTAATAGAAAAATATTCAGTCCTCGGCTTCAAATGATTTTTTTAGACTGGATTTTTTTCTATTCACCTCCGTGGCTCAGGTATATATCATCGGTCTTCAGATACCGAGTCCTTACTTATTATCATGCAAATAATGCACCTTTCCTATGCAGCCTACTCAAACCCGCAATGAAATGAAAAATGCATAATTTCTTATATGAATGTATTCAGTTCATTCGCAAGTGCATTTGCAGAAAGTAACAACTTCTCGCAACACAGTTCCTCAAATGTTTCGACGTCAAGCTCGAATGCATTAATTTGCATCGAATTCATAAAAACACAGGCAAAAGCAGAGAATACTAATGATACTTTGGGGGAGGTTTCAAATAATGAGACGTGCCTCATCATTTCTGGAAATGGTCCGAAAAGCATTAGTTTTTTTTCTTTCTTTATTTCGAAATGGTAATTTCACTTTCTCAGTCATTTAATAACAATAATGCAAATGAAATTTTGGAAGAAGAAGAAGGTGAATGTGAGTGAAAGAAACATAATTTTTAGGAAAGGAGGAGACCCTATTTCTAATTTAATTAGAGTTTATATTATTATTTATTAACTAAGACTCATCGGGATTTAAAGCCTATGAAACTAAACAATTTGATCGATCACTTGTCACAACAACTTTCTTCACTTGGTTAATTTTTTTTTTTCTGACACACAAATGAGAAACTCACAAATGAGAAACTAAAAAAAATGATTTTGTATTGGGAGAGGATACCCCATAACCCAGTGATGACACCATGACCAAATCAAAACTCCCAAAAAAAGAACCCCAAAACCCCATCTCCCCATAATAACATAAAATTACCGCAACACAAATTACAATGCATCAGAAAAGAAAAAAAAAACACAAAACAAGAAATCAATAAAAAAATGCCGGAATTACCTACATTTTTCCCAACCTCTTCTCCAGCAACAATTGCCAGCAACAACAAAACCTGTACCGACACAAAAATGTTGCACTTGTTGCATTGCCTTGCATGAAGCGGCTGTGTAACCCAAAACAAGACAGGTTGTGATTGCAAACCATGAACTTTCTCAAAGATACCAGTGCAGCGCACCAAATTAGACATGCAGCATAATGGGCAGAACGATAAAGAAGAAGTAAAAAAAAAACAACAAAAATAAGAAATATAAAGACAGCAAACATGTTGCAATACCATTTACAATTCGAAGAGAATGTGAGTGGCGGTACCATAAAAAAGAGTAACAATGTTTCCGAAGATTTTGAAGAAAAAAAAAATCAATCGGAAAAAAAATCTTCAGCGGATGAGGAGCATTTTTTTTTTCTATAGAAAAAAATTCTCTATGGTATGGACCAATTTTTTATACAAAAAGAAAACCTTACTTGCTGAAGAAGAGAAAAAAAATCTTAAGTGGCTGAGAAGCAATTTTTTTATAGACAAAAAATCCTCAGTGGCTGGTGATCGATTTTTTCTTTAGAGAAAAAAATCCTCTGTGGCTAAGGACCAACTTTTTCTATAGAGAAAAAGTCCTCCATGGCTGAGTAGCAATTTTTTTATAGAAAAAAATCCTCAGTGGCTAAGGACCAATATTTTTCTAGAGAGAAAAAATCCTCACTGGCTGAGGACCAATATTTTTCTATAGAGAAAAAAAATCCTCCATGGCTGAGTAGTAATTTTTTATAGAAAAAAATCCTCATCGGCTGCGGACCAATTTTTTCTATAAAGAAAAAATCCTCAGTGGCTGAGCACCAATATTTTTCTATAGAGAAAAAACCGTCAGTGGGTGAAGATCAATATTTTTCTGTAGAGAAAAAATCGTCAGTGGGTAAGAACCAATTTTTTTCTATGGAAAAAAACCTATACAGAGAAAAAATCCATGCTAAGTATCATTTTTTCTGTAGAAAAAATTCTTAGAAGCTTTTTGTTTTTATTGAAAAAAGTCCTCAGTGGCTGAGGCCAATTTTTTTTTCTCTAGTAGCAAGGAGCAATTTTTCTATAGAGAAAACAATGCTTGGTGGCTGAGGACCAATTTTTTTCTATAGAAAAAAAAAATCTAACGAGAAAAATATTCTAAATGGTTGGGGAGATTTTTTTATAGAGAAACAAATCCTATGTGGAGCAATTTTTTCTATAGAAAAAATAATCCTCAGTCCCTGAGGAGCAATTTTTTCTATAGAAAAAATAATCCTCAGTCCCTGAGGAGCAATTTTTTCTATAGAAAAAATAATCCTCAGTCCCTGAGGAGCATTTTTTTCTATAGAAAAAATAATCCTCAGTCCCTGAGGAGCATTTTTTTCTATAGAAAAAATAATCCTCAGTCCCTGAGGAGCATTTTTTTCTATAGAAAAAATAATCCTCAGTCCCTGAGGAGCAATTTTTTCTATAGAAAAATAATCCTCAGACCCTGAGGAGCAATTTTTTCTATAGAAAAAATAATGCTCAGTCCCTGAGGAGCAATTTTTCTATAGAAAAAATTATCCTCAGTCCCTGAGGAGCAATTTTTTCTATAGAAAATATGATCCTCAATCCCTGAGGAACAATTTTTTTTATAGAAAAAAAAAAAAAATCCTCAGTCGCTGGGGACCAATTTTTTTTATAGGCAAATTAATCCTTAGTTGCTGAGGAGCAATTTTTATATAAAAAAACTTTGCTGAGGACAGATTTTTTTCTATAAAAAATCCTCTGTTGTTGAGGTCCGATTTGTTTCTATAGAAAATCCTCATATTCTAAGGATAATTTTTTATATAGAAAAAAATCCTTATATTCGGAGGATTAATTTTTTATATAGAAAAAAAATCCTTATATGCTGAGGATCAATTTTTTATATAGAAAAAATCCTCATTGAATGAGGGCCAATTTTTTTCTATAGAAAATAATAATCCCCATTCGCTGAGGACCAATTTTTTCTATGGAAAAAAGACTAATTCCCATACACTTGAATTTATATTTTTTATATTTTATAATTTAAAATTCAAATAAACAACTTCCACAATGTTGTGGCCTTGTAATGGCCAAGACAATTACAAAAACCAGTTACATCCGAACATCTTGACCATCAACATGTCGCCTAACTATCATGGAATTTATGCATCATTTCATTAGAGATGCCAATGTGACAATGACATTTTCTTAAAAAAAATTCTCACTAATGGCACACCATTAGTCCGGCTTTGTTTCTTTTTTTTGTGTGGCCATAAACATGGATGCACCATTGCAATTATGGTTCGGCTTCTTTACTTCGAAAGCAACAACAACGCAACGTTTAAACCTCTATTATAACGGTTTGAAAAAAAATTATTACAACTTGCGTTACATTACCACTTCAAAAGCGTATTTACTTGGTTTGCTGCAATGCGGGCAAAACTAGAAAACCCATTGAAGCCCCAACAGCCCCAATGGCCGTAGTATTTGCCTCTAGACATTTTGTTATCTTTTAATTTGAACAAATTTGTACTGTGACGTTAACACGAATGCGTTAACTGCACGCATTTCTATTTGTTTTTGTTTGGCCATAAAACGCGAACGTGAGGGCATGAATTGCAAGTAGAGAGACATGAGAGACAAACACAAATACATACACCAACTATATATACTAAAGATGCTTAATTAAGAGATATGAAATGTCTATATCTATGGGACATCGTAATGTAAACGTTGAATTTATGAGAGTAAACTAGTTAAACTAGAGAGTAAACTAGTTACCGTAGGTACTAAATAAATGATATATATGAGTAAATTTCATAAAAACCCGAACAAAAGATTGGTTTTTCTAATACCCTTAGTTGAGTGTTTCCAAACTACACCCATAGTTAATTTTTTCAAAAAAAAAGTCAATTATTGTTTGAATGAAAAAAATAAGAGTTCTTATTAACTGAAGTATTCCCCTGGGTTAGTGGGAAAATAATCTTTCAAAAAAAAAAAAAAAACAATTTTTATAAATAAAATTTAAATTCGTGTGGAAAAATAATACTCTAAAAACAAAAAATCTTCAGGAGCTTAGAAAAATGTAGGCAATTTTCTTCCAGTACTCTTATTAACTGAAGTATTCCCCTAGGTTAGTGTGAAAATAATCCTTTACAAAAATAAAATATAAAATAAAAAAAAAAAAAAAAAACAATTTTTATAAATAAAATTTAAATTCCTGTGGAAAAATAACTAACACAAAAACAAAGAAAAAATCTTCAGCAGCTTGGAAAAAATGTAGGCAATTTTCTTCCAGTACGGAACTAGCAACTAAACATCGAAAAGATGGACCTTATACTTCAACAGACAAGAAAAACAGAATTGCACAGTGACCGAAATGGGGTTTTATATTCTCAGTCTGTCTTATAATAAATTTCAGGATTTCAGCTCTACCTCTTCACCAAATACCAAATTTAGTTGCGAAGCAAGCATTTCCAGATCCACCTCCAAATTTCAATTTCTGATACCAACAGAGAGCTCTATATCAAATTTCGGAATTCCAGATCTATCCCTTCACCCAATACCCAGTTTAGTACCACTTAGTACTTTTCGCCCAATTATGTTACACATTTCCAATACCACCTCCATATTTTAACCACAGACACCAACAGTGACATCTATATCAAATTTCAAGATTTTAGTTCTATTCCTTCCAATAATATCAAATTTATTACTATTTAGAATTTTTCCTAAAATTATAGTACACGTTTCCAACATCAGGAAATTTCAGGATTTCAGCTCTATCCTTCCACACATACCCAATTAATTACCACATTGTACTTTTCGAACGATTATAGTACAAATTTACAAAATCGCCTGCATATTTCAATTTCAAATTTCAGGATACCAGTCTATCCCTTCACCCAAACCCAATTGAGTACCATTAAATACTTTTCGAACAAATGTACTACACAATTCCAATACCATCCCTATATTAAGACCACACACACCGACAGTGACATCTATATTAAATTTCAGGATTTCAGCTCTATTCCTTCACTCATTACCGAATTTAGTACAACGAAAAGTACTTTTCGTGCAATTACAGTACACATTTCGAAGGCTACCTATATGTTTCAATCCAAAATATTAACAAAGACTTTAGTATCATATTTCAGGATTTCAGCTCCATTCCTTTACATAAAACCAAATTTAGTACTATTCAGTACTTTTTGTACACAATTCCAAAACCAACTCCATATCTCAATTGCAGATGTCAACAATTCCCTCAATTCTATCCTTTCAACCAAATACCTAAAACAGTACCGTTTAGTACTTTTCGTACAATTATGGAACACATTTTCGAAACAACCTTTATATATTCAGGCAGCACATGAAGAGCGGCCCTAATATGAAATTTCAGATTTCAAGCACAATCTGTTAAACCAATGCCAAAGTGCTCAATATATTTTACAATGTAGTACTTTTCGTGCAAATTTCTAAAGCCACCTCTTTATCACAAAGCTACCACCTATATTGACACCATTATCGAAACTACCGACATTTAACAGTTCAATAAAAATCTTAATTTCAAATTTCAGGATTCCAACGCTATCGGTTCACCCAAACTTTAAACTGTACTAAATTAAATACCATTTAGTACACATAAGTACGAATTTCCAGAACTGCTCACTCAGTCCTACAATAAAATAGTTATCTTATTTGCAAATTTCAGCATTCCAGCACTATTGGTTCACCCAAATCGAAACTGTGTCAAATTTAATACCATTTAGTCCTATTCATGCACATAAGTACAAATTTCATTAAAAACCTCCATATCCCAGTCCTACACTCCGCCAGATAGATAATTTCAAGATTCCAGCTCCATCATTTCCTGCAAATTCAAATTTTACTAAATTTAGTACCGTGTAGTACTTTTTGTATACATGAGTACAAATTTCCAAAAGTACCTACTTACACCGACTCTACTCCTCAACCTTGATTCCCATTCCAAATTTCAAGTTTAAAGCTCTTAACGTTCATATGATACGAAATGGTACCAAATGTAGTACATTTTAATAATTTTCGTACACTTATAGTGCGAATTTCCAAAAACCCTTTGACAAACCAATCATAAACTCCATCGGTGACCCTCATTCCAAATTTAAGAGTTCTAGCTCAAATACAAAGGGTATTTTTAATACTTTTCGTACCGTTCAAGTACGAACTTCCAAAAACTTATCTGACCCCTTCGGACCAAGGGGACAAGATTCTAGCCATTTAGTCTGGGAGTTGATTAATCGTTGAATCAGTCAGTCAATTTCTTTACTCTTTTATTAATAAAGATAAATTAAAGTTAGCATCAAAGCAAGTGAGCACTTTTTATACCCTCCACCAAAGTATGGATGGTATATATTAAGTTTGTACCCCACAAAGTAGATATATTCTTCATCAGCATAAAATTCTATGTCGATTTAGCGATGTCCGTCTTTAAGTTTGTTAAGTTTGTACCCCACAAAGTAGATATATTCTTCATCAGCATAAAATTCTATGTCGATTTAGCGATGTCCGTCCGTCTATCCATCATGAAAACCACTTTAGCTTACGAACGAAATGAAGTAGGTTGAAAAATTTTACTCAGATGTATATTATGTCCGCAGGACTTTTGGTATTGAAAATTGGTCATGTAGGTCCATATTTTGGTATAGCCCCCATATAACGGTACCTCCCAATATTCGGGATTTCGATGATTTTAGCGACATTATTTACCGGAATTGTTTCAAATTTAGTATTTGAAGTTCGTAATGTATACTACAGCCTATGAGAGAACGTTGTCTGTACAGGTCTCCCGACCAGGCCAGTACCTCCCGATATTCGTTATTTTGATGATTTTATCTACATTATTCATCGGCTATTTTTTACGTTTCGCATTTGATTATGGCTTAATGGATTTTATTTTTTTTTTTTTTTGAAAATTTCCTAATCCGTTCCAAATGCTAGAGGGTATTCAAAGTTCGGCCCTACAGGACTTACTGCTTTTTTACTTTTTTATACCCTTAGCCATATGGCTACAGAGGGTATATGTCATTTGATACGGTCAAAACGTGCCTAGTCGAAATGACGGTTTTAAACCCTAGGTCTCTTTGGACCAAATCCGTTTCAGAACATTTGGAGTCGATCTAGCGATGTCCGTCCGTCCGTCTGTCTGTCTGGCAGGCTGGTGCGCACGATAACTCTCGAAGGGAGTATCCGATTTGGTCCAAGCTAGGTACATCGTAATATTTTTGTCAAACTTAGATCGAGTTCGGAGATGGGCAATATCGGTCCACTCCTTCTGGTACCTCCCCCACAAAAGTTCGAAATTTTCAAAAAAATTATTTTTTGCACAGAAAGAGAAAAACGGTAATCCGATTTTTCCCCAACTTTGCAAATCTTAATATTTGCGTCAGTGCTTGGTCAAGTGTGAATATGGACAATATCGGTTCACTCCATCAAGTACCTCCCCCGCAAATGGTCAAAATTTTGAATAATTACAACTCTTATAAAATGTGATATAAGAGTCCGATTGTCTTCAAATTTCACACATACCAATATTAATGTTAACCCAAGGTCTGATGTTAAGATGGAATATATCGGTCCATTCCTTCTAGTACCTCCCCCACAAATTGTCGAAATTTGAAAAAAAAATATTTTTTTTTGCACAGAAAGAGAAACGATAATCCGATTTTGTTCCAACTTTGCAAATCTTAATATTTGTGTTAGTACTAGGTCAAGTATGAAAATTGACAAGATCGGTCCACTCCTTCTGGTACCTCCCCCACAAAGGGTCAAAATTTTAAATAATTACAACTCGCATAAAATGTGATGTAAGAGTCCGATAGTCTTCAAATTTCACACATCCCAATATTTAATATAACCCAAGGTCTGGTGTTAAGATGGAATATATCTGTCCACTCCTTCTGGTACCTCCCACACAAATGATCAAGTTTTTAAAAAATATATTTTTCTGCACAGAAAGAGAATCGATAATCCGATTTTGTTCCAACTTTGCAAATCTTGATATTTACGTCAGCTTTAGGTCTGGTGCAAAAATGGATAATATCGGTCCACTCCATCAAGTACCTCCCCCACAAAAGGTCGAAATTTTGAATATCCATCAAGCTCTTAAAACACTAAATTAACATCCGATTCCATTTAGACTTAGCACATCTTAATATTTTTATAAACACAAGATCTTTTATAAAGATGGTAGAGATCGGACCATTCGTTCTGGTACCTCCCACACAAAGAACCTAAGTTTTGAATAATCAAAACGAGCAAAGAATCCGAAATAAACATCCGGTTCTCTTCATTTTACACACGTCCCATTATTTCTACTAATTCAAGATCTGGTGTGAAGATGGGATATATCGGTCCACTCCTTCTGGTACCTCCCCCACAAAGGGTCAAAATTTGGAGTATCCATGAAGCTCATAAAACGCAAAATTAACATCCGATTCTATTCAGACTAGGAGCTTCTCAATATTTTCATCAACACAAGATCTGCCAACTTATAACTGTCATAACTTGCGAAACAAGTCGGTGATTCTTAAAAACTTGCTATATCTAAATATTTCTCTTCACCAGTATTCCGATATGAATATGTAATTTGTCGGAATTTATGATTTCGCAAAAAATTTGATACGAATGTTCAATTTCCTTCAAATTTTGCACATACCGATATATTTTATCTGTATTGGATGAAGTATGAAAATGGAATACTTCGGTCCGCTGTATCTGTTACCTGACGCATATTTCCGAAAATGTGCACATATTTCATATAAAGTACAAGAAGTAGTCGATATAGTCCAAATCTGTCACGTTCATAACAGAAGCTGGGGGTATACATCTGTCGGCAAAACCGACTGATACTATTTTACTTGTTTTCATTTAAAACCTCTTCAAAAATGGTAGGAAAAACTCTTTCGTCAAAGAATGAGTAATTTTTCCACAAATAATATCTTAGAGACGGAGAGATTTATTTATGATGCAAACAATGCTCTAAGACGAGAATTTTGTGTCCGTAGGAGAATTAGTTCTCAATGGAGAAAAAATAAATCCTCATTTTTGCAATTCCGGCAATAATCTGGCAACTATGGTATTATCATAGTTAAAAATATAATAACTAACAACCTGGTATTTACAAGAAAGTAAATTTCAAACAATTAACAATAGACATTTAATTAGCCAATTTAAATTTTAATGTATACACATTAACAAACTGTCAATAGTCATACTGTCCCACACAGACATGTACTTAACATATCAGACTGTTAAAAAAACACACACACACATACTTCATGCCTGTTGTAATGTCATTCCACAATATATCGACGAAACATGTCTAAACGTGGCAAAGCGTTTTGATGGAATGGACAAATGTATGTCGCAAAAAACGAGAGAAAACATCTTTGTAAAGCCGTGTTTTAGAGGTGTCGTTTTTTTTCTCTTGCTGCTAAGGTCGGGACTTGTAACACGAGTAAAGTTGGAATTATAATAGCACTGACTAGACATGACAAAAAAAAAAAAACCAAAAACAAAAACCATAAACTAACAGAGTTGTCCCATCAGACGTTGTTGTAAATGTAATACAAACAAGTTTTATTTTGTTTCTTGTTTCTCTTCATTTTTTAAATAAACAACATTTCACTGTGGACAATAAATTTTCTCTGGAATGTAGACAAATCACTGGCAATTCAATTTTATTGGCTGGGTGGGCTCCAAAGTAATTAAGGGAGAAAACAAGACAGGCGAAATTGGCAGATATTTTTTTATCAAGTAACTGAGTACACCGATATTTATATTTTAGGACTTACTGAAAAATAAACTTGGATTTTTAAATCAATCACTATCACGGCTATTGGTGTGAATTATCAAAACATTATTTTTAAAGGATTATCGAGTGAGTTTTTTTTTAAATATACTTTTCAAGGATTCTTAGTACTATAAGATTGGTGTATTTTTATACCCTCTGTCTGTCCTTAATTAAAGTTTGCAATGGGTACTGCAGCCTGTGACATAAAATTGGTCATGTATGTCCCTATATTCGGTATTTTGAGGATTCAAGCGACATTATTCAGCGGAATTGTTTCAAATTTCGTAATTGGAGCTCATAATGGGTACTGCAGTCTGTGACATAAAATTGTCTATGCAGATCCAGGTCTTCATAAAGCCCCCATGTAACGGTACCTCCCTATATTTGGTATTTTGATTATTTTAGCGACATTAAAATCTCATATTTGAAGTTCCTGCTGCTGCCTGTGACAGAAAAATGCCTATGCTGGTTCAGGTCTTCGAATAGCCCCCATATAACAGAACCTCCCTAATTTGGAGTTTTGCCATATTATTCACCGTAATTGTTTCAAGTTTCTTTTATGAATATTGTAATGGACTAAGACACAAATTACCTATGCAGTTCCACGTCTGTGTATAGACCCCAATATAACGCTATCTCCCAATATTTGGTATTTTTAAGGTTTTAACAAAAATTTTAACGGATTTAGTTTTCTTTTTTTGACAATTTCTAAATTCATTCCAAATGGCGGAGGGCATTCAAAGTTCGTCCCGGCCGAACTTACTGTTTTTTTTGGAAGATCAGACATGCACAACCAATTTTTTGGAAGAACTGTTAAACAAACCGCGAATCTTTGTGGGGAGGTTCCAAACGAAGTGGCCCTATATTTTCCATCTTCACACCAGGCCTTGAGTTAAAAGAAATATTGAAAGAAATCTGTGAAATTTCAACAGAATTGGATACTAAATTCGCTTTTATGATCGTTTGGGCTATTCAAAATGTTTAAATTTGAGGACAATCTGACTAATCTAATTTCCCATTTTATGAGAGATACTAGCTGAACCCGGCGCGCTTCGCTTTTATATGCATTCAAAATTTTATATATGAATATATGTTGGTTAAAAATATAAATAAAACAAATTCCAAAATTATAAACGTTATTATTTATACTGTAATGTGTAAACAAATGAATTGCTCGGTCTTCCAACGCCTGAACATGCCAGGAACAGCATGAAAGGAATTTCTGTTGCAATTAGAGAATTCGAGGTAGCAACATACTTTCCTGTAATAATCATACCCTCAATTAAATTTTGAGTAGTTTTTACACTCTCCACCATAGTATGGAGGGTATATTAAGTTTGTTATTCCGTTTGTAACACCTCAAAATATACATTTTACACCCCACAAAGTATATGTATTCCTGATCAGCATAAAATTCTATGTCGAATTAGCGATGTCCGTCCGTCTGTCAGTCTGCGGAAATCACTCTAGCTTCCGAACGAAATAAATTTTACTCAAATGTATATTATGTCTGCAGGACTTTTGGTTTTAGTACAGCCTCCATATAACGGTAACTCCGATATTCGGTACTTTGACGATTTTAGAGACATTATTCGCCGGAATTGATTCAAATTTGGTATTTGAAGTTCGTAATGCATACTACAGCCTATGACAGAAGATTGTCTGTGCAGGTCCACGTCTTCGTATATATTCGGTATTTTTAAGATTTTGACACAATTTTTAACAGATTTTATTTTTTTGAAAATTGCCAAACTCGTTCCAAATGGCGGAGGGTATTCAAAGTTCGGCCCGGCCGAACTTACAGCTTTTCTTCCTGTTTACTTTTAGCCTTATATCATTGCAAGGGCGTTGTGAGTCAATGCTTCTTAATAAAATCATATTTCAATCTGAAACAATTTCAATATAATTTGATAAAATTTACATTTATTGGAGGTACATACCGTGTTTGGTGCATAAAATATGTGAAATCGGCAGAGAATATATATGGGAGCTATATCCAAATGTTAGCCGATTTCTAATTAATTTGTCAAATTTATTTTTGTATCCAAATTCCGCCACACATTCTGAATAAGACATACATATGGTGTTTGGTACATAACATTCATGAGATCGGTCGAAAAATATATATGGGAGATGTACCCAAACCTTAACCGATTTCAATAAAATTTGGCAAATTTATTTTTGTCCTAAATTTAATCACTCACGGTGAGTTTCATTTGAATCGGACATACGTATCATGTTTAGTGCATCAAATATGTGAAATCGGACAAAAATATATATGGGAGCTATATCCAAATCTGAACCGATTTAAATATAATTTGACAAATTTCATTGAAATCAAACATACACAGCGTGTTTAATGCATCGAATACATGAAATCGGGCGAAAATATATATGAGAGCTGTATCCAAATCTGAACCGATTCCCATATAAAATGGCAAAAATATATTTTCTAATGAAGTGGACCGATATATCCTATCTTCATGCCAGATCTTCTATTAATAAAAATATTGAAATGCGTGAAATTTGAAAATAATCGGACTCTTATTTCACATTTTATAAGAGTTACAATTATTCCAAATTTTGGCCCTTTGTTGGGGAGGAGTCAGAAGGTGTGGTCTTATATTTTCCATCTGCTCCCCTGGTTTTGCGTTAGTAGAAATATAGCATTGTGTGAAATTTATGATTGTTTGGGTTATTCAAAATTTTGACTCTTTGTAGGGGAGGGCCTATATTCTCTATTTTTACACCTGTCCAAGCGGTGACAAAAATATTGGGATTTGCAAAGTTTGCACATTTGCAAATCAAATGACCGTTTCTCGATCTTTGAAAATTTGATCTTTTGTGGGGGAGGTACCAGAAGGAGGAGGAAAGAGGAGGACCTATATTGCTCATCTCCGAAATCTATGTAAGTTTCACAATAAGATGACGATGCATCAAGTTTGGGCAAAATCGGATACTCCTCTTGGGCAAAGAAACAGACGGATGGACGAACACCTTAATATCGACTCCAAATGTGGCACGTTTGGCACACGCCGTATCAAATGATATATACCCTCCATAGTCATATGGCTGAGGCTATAAAAATGCCTGAAATTTTCGTTAACTGTCATTTAAAAATCCGCCACAATTTGATGAAGCAAACCAAAAGTAGCATTGACCTCTGATGTCAAACAATTTTCACTTGTTTGTTTGTCGTAAAAATTACAACCGTAATTATATACAATCTCTCTCTCTCTCTCGCCATCTGTCTGTCTATTTGTCTATCTATTATCGCGCTGTACATTCATTCATCTATTTGTCATCGGATTTAGTCAGCATTTAAAATTTGTCATGTCTTTCTGTTTGTCTTCAATTCAATTTCAGCGTTTTTACATCACCTCTGACCAATTGACGTGCAAATGTGGTTAAATGTAATGGCATCAAGTGGTATGTGTGTGTGAATATTTTGCTTTTTATATTTGTTGTATTTGTTTTTTTTTTTAAATGTCTGAAATGAAGTGTTTGTCTTTTAAGAGCGAAAGTGCGCCTGGTTGAATTTCTCACAGATGATTTTTTTTCCTTGAAATAAAAAACATTTTTGTGGGGTAATTAGAAATATTATAGCATAAATGTGACGAATATGAACAGTTGGTGGACTATTTTAAATTAAATTCGTTGTAGTACAATTATAGTTTTTTTTTATTTTTTATAACAGTATTATTTCTTTCTCTTTGACACACAATTTTAAATTGATCACGTCTAAAATTAATTTTTTGACGAATCTACTTTTTTAGATTATATTAAAATTAAAAACAATTAAAAATGAATGTAGATTTAATATTTTCTAAAAATTTGGCCAGTATATTATTCAAAATTTTTAAAAATTTCCAAAAAATTGTTAAGTAAATTGAAACATGTACATACCGTCACTTCTCAGATATAGAGTAGTTTGAAGTGAAGTGGGTGTTATAATTTCTGTAAAAAAAGAAAAGAAAATATGTATTATATCTATATCTATAAAAGAGGAAAATGTTTGTATGTTTGTTTGTTTGTTTGTAATTTATGGACTCGAAAACCGCTGAATAGATTTTCCTGAAAATTTCCATATATACTGCAACATCGCCTGAAAGTAACATAGGCTATATACATTTTTGAATTTCCACTTGGAACTGGAGATATAGCATCAGAATCGGAGGTACCTCCCAAAAATTTAGATTTTATATGCACATATGTATTGATTGGTTGAATATACGGTCTCCACATTTGGAATACGTAACGGAATTTGGAACAAAAATAAGTTTGCAAAATTATATTGTAATCGGTTCAGATTTGGATATAGCTCCCATATATATTTTCGACCGATTTTGTTCATTTGATGCCTCAAACACAATATGAATGTTCGATTCCAATGAAATTTGGAATGTGTGACGGGATTTAATCCGAAAATAAATTTGTCAAATTATATTGAAATCGGTTCAGATTTGGATATAGCTCCCATATATATTTTCGACCGATTTCATGTATTTGATGCACCAAACACGCTATGTATCTCTAATTTCAATGGACTTTGGAATGTGTAGCGGAAATTTAAACAAATATGCATTTGTCAAATTATATTAAAGTCGGTTCAGATTTGGATATAGCTCTCATATATATTTTCGACCGATTTCATCTATTTTATGCACCATACACGATATGTATGTTCGATTCCAAAGAAATTTGGAATATGTAACGGGATTTTGATTAGAAAATAAATTAGTCAAATTATATTAAAATCGGTTCAGATTTGGATAGAGCTCCCATATATATTTTCCGCCGATTTCACATATTTGATGCACAAAACACGATACGTATTTCCGATTCCAATGAAATTCGGCATGAGTGGCTAAATTTGGTACAAAAATAAGTTTGACAAATTATATTCAAATACGCTCAGATTTGATTATAGCTCCCATATATATATACTCAGCCGATTTCACATATTTGATGCACCCAAAGCGAGAGAGACAAAATCTGGCACCAGAAAAAATTGCCAAATTATATTGAAATCAGTTGAGGTTTGGATATAGCTAACATATATATATTTCGGCCGATTTCATACATGTTATGCACCAAACATGAAATATATGACCGATACCAATGAAATTCAGAATGTGTGGGGGAATTTGGTTACAATAATAAATGTGACAAATTAATTGGAAATTAGTTAAGATTTGGATATAGCTCCCGTATATATATTATCGGCCGATTTCACATATTTGACGCACTAATTTCAACGAAATATGAAAGGTCTGGCGGAGTTTGGTGTAAAAGTATTTTTTTTAAATTATATTTAAATCGGATCAGATTGGGATATGATTTTAATAAGAACCATTGACCCACAACGCCTTAGGCTAACACTAAAAAACAACACAACAATTGATTTGAAATACGATTATTACGGCGAAGTATGTTGCTATCTCGAATTCACTAATTGCAATAGAAATGCCACTTAACTTCAAAAGATTGCAGTTTACTGCACGCTTAGTATTTGCTATGAAATAAATAAATCCGAAGGACAAACCCTTCGTGTATGTATGTCATGTTCCTGTTTTGCTAATGGTTTTGGTTATTTACGCATTAATGTAGTGCAATAATTTTTTTTTAATTTTTATTTTTTTTTAACCAACATATATTCGTAAATAAAATTTTGAATGCATATAAAATCAAAAGGGGTAACGAAGCGCGCCGGGTTCAGCTAGTATATTAATAAAATAGTAAATTAATTGACTGAATGTCTGACTTAAAGATTCATCAACGGCCAGACAAAACGGGTGAACCTAAAATCTTGAAATTTTGGGTGAGCGTCACTCTTGGTTAGAAGGTGTCAGATTAGACTGGGTTTGTGAAAATTCGTACCAGAACGGTACGAAAAGTACTAAAAGCTAGTAAATATGACGAACCAGAAAAGCTAGAACTATAAGGGTCACTGATGGAGTGTAGGATAAGTGTACCAAAGGAAGTGTACTACATTTGATACCATTTCGAATCATGTGAATAGTTGGAGCTAAAAAATTGAAATTAGGAGTAGAGTCAATGTAAAGAGGTAGCTTTTGAAGTTAACATTATTGACGGAGTGTAGAATTGGGATTTGGGGATAGTTTTTAAAATTTGTACTTATGAGTTTTTGGTATAATTTCGATTTGGGCGAGCCGATAAAGCTGGAATGTTGAAACTTGGAAATAAGATTAATAATGGATTGCATGATTGGGGCATGTAGGAAGTTTTGAAAATTCGTACTTGTGATTGGGGTATAAAGGAAGTTTTGAAAATTCGTACTTATGAGTACTAAATGTTACTAAATTTTGTGCAAGTTAGAGTCCTTGTTGATGGTAGATTTATGATATAGAGGTTGTGTACTATATGTGTTTAAAATCTGACATTTGTTATTAGGATCGATATTCATATGTACCCTGGACATACGAAGGTGGTTTTGGAAATGTACGAACGAAAAAGTAGCGAATGTTACTATATTTGGTATTTGGTGAAGGGATAGAATAAATTTGGTTTTGGGTGAAGAATATTGATATTTAATATTCACCCTGTATATGATGAAAAAACTGCAACCAATTTCAGACTGCTGTCATTTCTAAGCCACTCGTCCGATAGCTGTTAGAATTATTCCAGTGACAGCTCATTATATTGTTTACACGCGTACAATGGCATTTTGGTGAGAATTTTTCAGAAAAAAGTTATTCGGGATAGAATTCAAGCGTGATAGTGTGATTTCTTTATATTTGGCTGGAAAACCACAAGTGGCTATCGTTAGAGCACTCCAGCATTTAAATGTGAATAAATCTTTTGTGTCTCGTACCATCGCTCGTTACCCTGATACTGGTAGCGTAGCCCGACGTCAAGGAAGTGGACGGAAGAAAACAGCAACATCAGCAGAAATGTTTCGAAAAGTAAAGAAGCGGCTTGATCGAAATCCGAAAAACCCGAAACCCGATCGAAAAATGGCAAGTGGGCTGAACATATCGCAATATTCCATTCAGCAGATATTGAAAAATGAGCTCGGGGTAAAGCCATTGAAATTCCAAAAAGTTCAAGAACTTACATCGCAACAGAAAGATAATAGATTCAAAAGACTTTAAGAGTTGCTTCGTTTGGCCGCAATTGGTGAACTACCGAATTTGATTTTTTCCGATGAAAAAACATTCGTTACCCAGCGGTTTGTAAACAAACGAAATGATCGTGTTTACTTGCCAAAGGGGTCAGCTGAAAATGCGCACCTTCGGTTGGCTACCAGAACTCAAGCACCAGCCATGGTGATGGTGTGGGCCGCCATATCAGCCTATCGACCGTGGCATCGGAATAAATGCCGAATATCATCGCCAAAATATTCTGGAGGGTGAATAAATCCTTGGACACGCAAACATTTTGGTCGCAGACCTTGGACATTCCAACAGGACTTAGTACCATCGCACTCTGCATGCGCCACCCAAGAATGGTTAGAAAATGAGGTTCCTCGATTCATTAGGATACCAATCCGTTGGACTATTGTGTCTGGAGTATTTTGGAAAGCAAGGTTGGCACTAAAAAATACCAAAGTGTCAATCACCTCAAGCAACCGCTTTGCCGGGAATGGACCAAAATACCGTGGAGCAACAATGAACAAATCTAAATTTATTCTAAAAATTGATGCTATTTCCAATCTTTGTTTGCTTTTATTCAATAAAATTTAAAAGAAAAAATTTAAAATTATGTCGTTTGACTTTGTTGCAGTTTATTTATCTCACCCTGTATTTGGTATTGGTTAAAGGGATAGAGATAAAATTCGGAAAGGATGGGACTGGAATTTTCAAATTTCGATATTGATTTCTCTGTTGGTTGGTATGAAAGATTGTTTTGAAAATGTGTACTATAATTGTTGGAAAAGTACTGTTCTGTATTGATCACTGTTTGTATCTAGGATGGAGAGATGTATCCCGTTTTGAAATCTGTTTCTGTGGTTCACATATGGAGTCGTTGAAATTGTTCCAACGCGAACTTTTGGAACAAATCTATAATTTTAAGGAAGACTTTTCACAGACGAAGTAACGGGCACTTGCTGCTACATTCATAAAATATTAAAAAATGTAATCATTAGATTATAGCTACACTTATTCATACACTCTGTCGTTTAAAATCGTTAAGTTTCGGTATTTCATTGCCAACGCCCATACAAAGCAAAAAAACCTTCATTGACTCTGTGTGACACACAAAAATATTCATTTATAAAATGTCAGTTCAATGCTGACACACATTGGCATTAAAGAGGAAATGCATTAACGCATAATACCGGCCTGCCTGCTTGTCATAGCTCATTTAAGCTTGTGGAGGATTTAGTTTGTTGGTAAGACAAAGTTTTGCAATTGCCCAGCCAAAAAATGTTGTTGTAATTAATTGCAAACTACATAAAATTTTCAATTTGCAATTTGAGTAAATCTCCATGCTCTTCCTCCTGTGGGGCATTATTACACATCCCCCCAAGATAAAGCGAAACAAAGCCACCACAGATGGCGCAATGCGTAGCGTGTTAATTTGCAAACAATCTACAGCAAAAATTTGGCAACAATTTACAAGAATTCACAGCATTAGTTAGCCAAAAAAGGGGGGGATTGCATTTGGAGTAGCAAACCGACCGACAATTGTCTGACAAACCATGAAGAATACCATTTCCGGCCATTTAATTAGCCAAGCAAGCATCGAGCATTTTGTGGCTGCTATAGTTTTGCGTAGGAGTGTTGTTTTTTTTTTCTTTTTTCGGTGGTGGTGTTTACAAGACATTTAAGGTCAAACAAATAAATCGTTTAAAAAACCAAAAAAAAAAAAAAAACAATAATAAAACAAATGAAATGTGTTGAGTAATTAGTGTTGATTAGCTACAAGTAAATTTGGTAGAGTAAACCCACCTTTGGGAAGAGGATATGCATTTCAAAGTTTGTTTCTTAAGTCTTTTGATTTCATTTCGAAATTTAAGAAGTTTGTAGAATGCATGTAAATCTTTACATAATAATGTGGCTCCATTTTTTGTTTTCGTAATTTCTGTATATCTTTTGGTTAATAATTATTGTCCAAATACTTTTAATTATAGCCTGCAAAGAAAAATAAAATTTTCACCAGCTGAAACTGGCATTGCATAACGCCATTTCAAGTTTGATAAACGGCAGAAAAACACGCAACTTACATTTTGATAATACACCCACACCCACACCCACTTACACACACGCACATATGTTGTTTTGCAACCTCTCTATTTTTTAATAGAGAAGAGAGAAATTAAAAGGAAAATTAAATTCATAATCGAAATGGAAATAATAAAAATCAAGACAAATAAACAAATCAAATAAATATCAAAACAAACAAGTAAACCAGCGAAGAAAGTCTTAAAGTCGGGCGGGGCCGACTTTATGATACCCTACACCACTTTGCTAATTTAGTAGAGCTCCGCATAACAATTAAACGTTTTAATGGGAGTATTCAATCATACACGCTATGATTATAATTATAATTTAAAGGACAAAGGACAAAATATGCCGAAGCATTTGTATCTTTTAAATTCGGACTTGTATTGCCCATTTGGTGCACAATTAATTTGAAATCGGATAAAAATATATATGGGAGCCAAATCGGAACCGATTTCGATAACATTTGACAAAGATATTTCTGAGCTGTATTTGATATATTTCCCTGAATATCGTTGTTACGGAGTGCATATTACGACTGTGGGTAACAAATCGGATGAACAGAATATATGGGAGCTATAGCTATATCTGAACCGATTTCGATCAAATTTGGCATACTTATTTTGAGGTCCAATCTGATCGTATGTGCAAAATTCCATACTATTCGGACTTATATTACACGTTTGGTGCACAATAAAAGGCAAATCGGACGAAGTTATATATGGGAGCTATATCCAAATCTGAACCGATCTCCATAAAATTTAGCTAATGTATTTCTGAGCTATATTTGATACATTTCCCCAAATATTGTTGTTACAGAGTGCATATTACGGCTGCGGAGGACAAAAATAACAAATCGGATGAACAATATATATGGGAGCTATAGCTATATCTGAACCGATTTCGATATATGGGAGCTATAGCTATATCTGAACCGATTTGGCATACTTATTTTCAGGCTTAATTTGGTTGTACGTGCAAAATTCCATACTATTCGGGCTGATATTACACGTTTGGTGCACAATAAAAGGCAAATCGGACGAAGATATATATGGGAGCTATATCTAAATTTTGACCGATTATCTTCAATTTCAATATCGTTCGTCCTTGGACCAAACAAATGATTTGTGCCAAATTTCATCTGGATAGGGCAATAAATGCGAACTGTACTTTGTTTATAAAAATACTTGGACAGACGGACAGACGGACATGCATAAATCGACTGAGAATGTGGTTTCCTTTTGCCTGTTGCAAACAAATGTACAAAGACATAATACCCTGACCACCTTGTGGTGTAGGGTATAAAAAGCTGTAAGTTTGGCCGGGCTGATCTTTAAATACTTTCCACCATTTGGAATGATTTTGGCAATTTTCAAAAAAAAAAAAAAATAAAATCCGTTAACAATTCTGTTAAAATCTTAAAAATACCGAATATATCTGTTATATTAGGGTCTGTACGACGACATGGACCTGTATATGCAACTTTCGTCATAAACCATTAGAATATTCAAATGCGAAACCTGACAAAAATCGCTGAATAATGTAGCCAAAAGCATCAAAATACCGAATATCGGGAGGTACCGTTATATGGGGGATATACGAACACGTGGACCTGCATAGACAATTTGTTGTCGTAGGCTGTAGTATCTATTACGAACTTAATATACCAAATTTGAAAGAATTCCGTTGAATAATGTCGCTAAAATCATCAAAATACCGAATATCGGGAGGTACCGTTATATGGGGGCTATACGTAGACGTGGACCAGCACAGACAATTTTCTGTCTTAGGATGTAGTATCCATTACGAACTTCAAATACCAAATTTGAAAAAAATTCGGTGAAAAATTTCGCTAAAATCTACAAAGTGCCGAATATCGGGAGGTACCGCTATATGGAGGCTATAGCAAAAGGTGGACCTACATGACTCATTTTCAATACCAAAAGTGCTGCAAACATAATACACATTTAAGTAAAATTTTATCAGCCTACTTCATTTCGTTCGGAGGCTAGAGCGATTTTCACAGGCGGCCAGACGGATAGACGGACGGACATCGCTAAATCGACAAGGAATTTTATGCTGATCAAGAATATATATACTTTGTAGGATCTAAAATGTATATTTAGTGGTGTTACAAATGGAATGAAAAAAACTTAATATACCCTCCATGCTATGGTGGAGGTTATAAAAATGGATTCAAAAAAACCTCTGCAAAAGGAGAAAAAAAAATAAATTGCTCCAACTATTCAGTTAACCACCAGACAATGTTGTTTGAAGCGAAATAAGATAACCATCTGCTAGTCTGTCAATTGTTTGTGGCAGCAAATTGAACGATGTTATGCCACAGATTCGATATTTGTGTGTGGCCGAGAAAACATAAATATATGACACTCTAACAACAATTTACAGATTTGTATTGCAAATTTTACAAAAATATTTCCATGTCCATAAAGTGTTGAAAAGACCTATCGGAAATGACATGTTTTCAACAACATTGTTGCAAGTTGCAACTCGACATATGTCAGCGCATAACTGTTTGTATTATTTGTAACATTTCATGAAAATCTCGGACACAGAGACATTTTTGTGTAGGTTGCCTTGTGCCTTGGACAGAGTGTTGGTTTCGGAAATTACATGAACACCAAATTTTGTGGACACATGTAAGGATTAACATGTAACATGAGCGATAAAACATGGAAACAAAAATAGGCTTCAAATATGCTATAAGCTGCAAAAATCTGTTTTTATGATTTGGCATACAACAACAAATTTGTAGACTGCTGATGATACCTTCTGCAACGAGAGAATGAAAATATTTAAAGCCTGACTAGTGGTAGCTATTTTGTCTGCGAAAAGTTCAATTTAAAATTTTAGATTCGCTCCAACAGTTCGCGGTAGGCCTTTTTAGGACTCAGAAGTAGAAAAGCAGCTAAGTTCGGCCGGGCCGAATTTTTAATACCCTCCATCATTTGGAAATAAACTTGAAAACATTTCAAAAAGATTCCGTCGGAAAAACTGCTCAAATGAAAACCGTTATATGGGAGCTATACGAAAACGTGATCCTGCAAAAGTAGTTTGCGTCATAGGCTGTAGTAACTGTTCCGAACTTTTAAACAATTTCGGTGAATAATGCCGACTATCTGGGTTATACAGTTATATGAGCGCTATACTGAAATAGATATTTTTCTTCTAGGGGTTAAAGTACTCAGAAGGAACACCTTGTATGGATTTTAAGACAATTCCAATAAAAATTTGTCTGAAATCATCAAAATACCGAATATCGGGGGGTGCCGTTATGTGCAGGCTATGCGATGTCGTGGACCTATAAAGACAATTATCTTTCAGGGGGTAAAGTACTCACATAGAACACTTGTGTAGAATTTCAGATAATTCCATGAAAAATATGGCTGAAATCATCCAAATACCGAATATCGGAGGTACCGTTATAATTAACTCCTTATGTGAATTCTCAGACAATTCCGTTGAAAAATATGGCTGAAATCATGCAAATACCGAATGTCAGGGTACCGTTGTATGGGGGCTATACAATATTATTATGGACCGATATTGCCCATCTTCGAACTTGACCTGCCTGCAGACGAAAGATAGATCTGTGCTAAGTTTTAGCTTTCTTTCTTAATTCGTTTTGACTCTAGCGTGATTACAACAAACGGACAGACAGATGGTTGGACAGGGCTAAATTGTCTTAGAACTTCACGCTGATCAAGAATATATATATACTTTGTTGGGTCTAAAATTATTATTTCGATGAGTTACAAACGGAATGACAAACTTAATATACCCTGCATACTATGTATGATGGAGGGTATAAAAATCCACAATTTCTTTAGTTTTACATATTTTTTATTAAAAATTTAGACGTTGAATTATAATTTCAGATATTTTAGATTTTATATGTCATTCAAATTTTTCCACTTTCGGAAGGAATATTAGGAAAATGTTTATCCTTTACACCAAAAATTCTTTAAAATCTATCATTTTGATGTTCACCGAAGAGAATATTAGTAGAACCATTGCTCAGTGGAGCCACATCCAATTATTTTAGGCCACAACTATTTTAACGTCCCCATATGTAAACCCTAGAAACCAACAGTGACCTCAATATCAAATTTCGGGATTCCAACTCAACCCCTTTATCCAATACCCAATTTAATACCATTTAGTACTTTTAAAACAATTTTGGTACAGTGACCAAAACTTGGGGATTCCAACTCTATTCCTTGACCCAATACCAAAAAAGTTGCCTATGCAGGTCCACGTCGTCGTTAAGACCCTAATATGATACATTTGGTATTTTTAAGATTTTTTAACGGATTTTATTTTTTTTGGAAATTGACAAATTCGTTCCGAATGGTGGAGAGTATTCAAAGTTCAACCTGGCCGAACTTAAAGCTTTTATACTTCTTTTCATTTGAATCATGTAATTTCTGATGACAGAGGGTTTTTAGAGTTGTATATAAATCCAAGTGCCAACAAATATCGCCAAATATTTGAGAATGACTCATCACCGTCTGGTGTAGAAAAAAAGAAAACCGCGATCGATGTTCGTCAAATACGTGATGTTGGCATGCGGGCTTTATGCTTACTTTTTACTTCTGCTCAAAAGTCATGTTCTTCTTAAATGTGAAGTTCATAGACAAATGAAATAAAAATAAAAAGAAAAAAATTACAAAGTACAGACATCACGAAGCGGAGACAAGAACAACAACAAAAACACAACGCGTAAGCCTCGTGGTGGCCACATTATTTATTTACAGTTGCCGGTGTTGTTGTTGTTGTTCTTGTAATTTACCGTTGAATTTATGTCATTCAACTTAAGAATTCATAACAAAGCAACAGAAGAGAAAGAAGAAGAAGCCGAAGACGACGAATAAATAGTACTACGAAGTACTAGTTCACGTTGAAATTAATAGTCAGTCACAAATTCGTAGAGAATGCAGCCATAACTACTTGCCCTCAAAATGCCTGTATGGGTGAGGAGGGAAGAGGTGAGGTATGGTCTGGTGATAGATGATGATGACTTGTTTAGATAGCATTTTAAGGGTTCGCATTGAACTAAGACGTCACGCAATGACAGTCAATCTAATGAATGAAATCAACATGTCAACATTACAAATGGATTGGGTACATGTGGATTCGGGTTGAGCTTTCCCAAAAAACAACAACAAACCAGGTTAAAATGTCAAAAGTTTTCATCACGAACGAAAGAAAAAAATGTACAGTGCATAGTAAATTGTGTGAATGTTTTCAATAGTTTGGTGGCCAATAATTTAATGCAAAAAGGAAAAACAAAAACTGTTTATTTTCTAAGAAGAGAGGGTGAGCGACTTGCAAACAAAAGACTTAAGAAACGAACTGGTTTCTTTTAAATCACCGTTGTTTGGACAGAAAGTCGTCGACTAAATTTATTCATATGAATGTTTATTTCTAGCACAGTTTGATTGTTGAATTCCAAGAATTCAATTGCATCAAGGAAAACTAGTTTTTGGAATTAAAATATATAACCTAAGAAAATGGCAGGACACCTGAAATGATTGCACGAAAAAATATTATTAAAAAAGTGCGACTATTTTTGAAACAATGTTGAAAATATATTTTAGGTTAAATCTTAAAATAGAACTCATTAAAATACTGCATATTTTTGCAAGATAGGAATATACACGTTACAAATACAAAATTTAGTCTATGGAGTTAAAAAAGGTGATAGAACTCTTATGCAGGGTGAGATAAAAAAACTGCAACAAAGTCAAACGCCATAATTTTTACATTTTTATTTTTAATTTAATTGAATAAAATCATGTTTGTTCGAAATGGTTACCTTTGACACGAATTATGGCCTTCAAACGGCCAAAGAAACCGTCACACGTTGCTCTGCGGTATTTTGGTCCATTCCCTGCGAAGCACTTGCTTGAGGTAATCGACACTTTGGTATTTTTTAGTGCCAACCATGCTTTCCAAGATACTACAGGCACAATTATCCAACCGTTCCATTGTGCGCTGGAAATGAAGCGAAGAAACTCATTTCGTAACCATTTTTGGGCGGCGCGTGCTGAGTGCGATGGTGCTGAGTCCTGTAGGAAAGTCCAAGGTTCACGGTCAAACTGTTTGCGTGCCCAAGGCTTTAATATACCCTCAAGAATATTTTCGCGATAATATTTATTCTGTTGCCCATATTCGGCCCACACCACCATGGCCGGCGCTTGATTTCTGGTGGCCAAGCGAAGGTGTACATTTTTAACTGACCTCTTTGGCAAGTAAACACGATCATTTTGTTTCATCGGAGAAAACCAAATTCGGCAGTTCACTACATTCGGCCAAGCGAAGCAACTCTTTTGAGCCTATTTTCTGTTCTGTTGCGGTGTAAGTTCTTGCACTTTTTGGAATTTCAATGACTCATTTTTCAATATTTGCCGAATGGAATATTGCGATATGTTCAGCTCAAGAGACATTTTTCGGCCACTGCGACGCGGGTTTCGATCAAGTCGCTTCTTTACTTTTCGAACCATTTCTGCTGATGTTGCCGTTTTCTTCCATCCACTTCCTTGACGTCAGGCTACCAGTATCACGGTAACGAGCGATTGTACGAGACACAAAAGATTTAGTCACATTTAAATGCTGGAGTGCTCTAACCACTTTTGGCCTGAAGTTGGTTGAATGCAACACATCTCACTTTCTTATAAAATGTGATGTAAGAGTCCGATTGTATTCAAACTTAACACATCCGAATATTTTTATAAACCCAAGGACTGGTGTAAAAATGGAATATATCGGTCCACTAATTCTGGTACCTCCCACACCAAAAGTCAAAATTTTCAAAGAAAAAAAATTATTGTACAGAAAAATAAACGATAATCCGATTTTGCTCCAACTTTACAAATCCTAATATTTGTGTGAGTGCTAGAACAGGTGCGGAATGGACAATATCGGCCCACTCCATCCCCCACAAAGGGTCAACAGTTTGAATAATTAGAACTCTTATAAAATGTGATGTAAGAGTCCGATTGTCTTCAGATTTCACACATCCCACTATTTTTATAAGCCCAAGATCTGGTCCTAAGATGGAATATTTCGGTCCACCCCTTCTGGTACCTCCCCCACAAAAGGTAGACATGTTGAATATCCATTGAGCTAATAAAACGCGAAATTAGTATCCGATTCCATTTAGACTTAGCACATCTGAATATTTCTATCAGCACAGGATCTGTTATAAAAACGGTAGAGATCGGACCATTTCTTCTGCTACCTTCCCCACAAAGGGTCAAAGTTTTGAATAATCAAAACGTTTATATAATCCCAAATAAGCATCGGATTCTCTTTATATTTCACACATCCCATTATTTCCATGAATATCGTTGAAGCTCATAAAAAGCGAAATTAATATCCGATTCCATTCAAGACCAGGTATATCTCAATATTTCCATTAACACAAGATCTATTATAAAGATGACAGAGATCGGACCATTTCTTTTGCTACCTGCCCATAGGGCTAAAAATTTTGAAAAAGAAAGCGAAATAAGCATTCAACTCTCTTCAAATTTCTCACATACAAACATTTTAGCATATACAATATCTGTGAACCCCTTCTGGTACCTCACTCACAAAGGGTCACAATTTTCAAGTCAAAATAGATATGTCATGTAAAGTGAAGGAAGTTATCAATATAGTCCATGGCTGGCACATCGCAATATTTATATCATATTTGTTTAGGTTCGATACGAAATTGCCAATATTGGCACATTAAACATTTAACTAATCATAACAGAAGTCAAAATATGTTCAAATAATCGTACATTGGCTGAGGGTATACATCTATTTTGTAATTTGTTTAAATATGTATTAATGCAATTTTGTTTTTTTGACTAATTTACCAACAATTCCAAATATTTTTTCAATGAAACTCAATATGAAGTTTTAATAGTTGTTTTTCTTAAAATTATATTATAGCCAGAGGTTCGTAAGCGCATTAAAAATTCAATTCAGTTTCAGCGCTTTTGTTTGTTTTGATATGTGGGTAGATTATTTGTTATTACCAGCACATATATATGTACATACCTAGGTTTAGAAGAATGTAAATGGGCGTAAAAAGCAAAAGAGCCTAAATACAAAATACACTCAAGAGGTGTCTTAATTTTAAAAAGTGGATACTTTTTGAAACTCATTTATTTGTAGGACAAAAAAGCTCAATACAATTCAAGATATGGAGACCGTACAAATAATTTCATTTGATGTCGCTAAAAATAAAAAATCGCCTTATATATTTAAATCGACGCCTTTGAGTTATAACAATTGTTTGATAAATGAAAAAAGTGATATGATGCGACAAAACTTTCCAAACTTTCTAATGTATTTACAAAAACATCCTGAGGTTCCTTTCAAATATTGGAGGCCTAAATTAGCTATTATTGGAAATTCTATAAAAAATTAAAAATTTAAAAAAAAAAATAAAAATTTAATTTAGTTCTCAGAAAATATCGGTTAAGACTTCATAAAAATTGTTTGTTAATTTCTTTTGCTTTTCAGTTAATTGAATTTTTATTTTTTTTTCACGTATTACTTTGTTTCCAACAAATTGTGTTAATTTCATTTTCAAATTCATTGAAACCTATAACAAAAAAAATATAAAAAATAAACAAAAAACGAAACAAGCAGCCACAAAAGAATGTGGGCATGTCACACCAGTCGTCGATCGTAAACGCCACAACTCGTGATTCAGGCGATGAATGTAAAAAAATGCTGGCTTCTGTGTAATTATTTACATTTGTACACGGAAAAAAAAGTGAATGAGAATATTTTAATTAAATTCTGATAAGAATTTTTTTATACCCTCCACCATACTATGGGTATATTAATTTTGTCATTCCGTTTGTAACTCCTCGAAATATTCATGTCAGACCCAACAAAGTATATATATTCTTGATCAGCGTAAAATTCTAAGACGATTTAGCCATGTCCGTCTGTCTGTCTGTCTGTTATAATCACGCTATCTTTCGAACAAATTGAGATAGAAGGCTAAATTTTTGCAGACATTTATATTTTGCCAGTAGGCAGGTTAAGTTCGTAAATGGGCCATGTAGGTCCAAGTTATCATATAGCCCCATATAACGGTACCTCCCGATATTCGGTATTTTGATGATTTTAGCAACATTATTTACCGGAATTGTTTTAAATTTGGCATTTGAAGTTCGTAATGAATACTACAGCCTAAGTCAAAAAATGAGCCATGTAGGTCCACGTCTTCATATAGCCCCCATATAACGGTACTCCCCGATATTCGGTATTTTGATTTAACGGAATCATTTCAAATTTGGTATTTGAAGTTCGTAATAGATACTGTAGCATAAAACAGAAAATGGGTCATGTAGGTCTACATCTTCGTATAGCCCCCATATACCGTATCCCCCAATATTCGGTATTTTGATGATTTTAGCGAAATTTTAGCGAAAAAAATGTTGTTCCCGCATTTGTGGAAGTAGAACAGAAAATAATAGCTTGAAATTTGAAATATTTCATGTATGTAGGAGTTGGTGGGTGATATTGCAGGATTTTTGTATTAAAGTTACAAAAAAGAACTAGAAACGATGTTTTTTGTTTGCAATTCCATACATTTAGTGTAAAAATTCTCAAATTATACCAGATATAAGTTTTTATTTCTGAAAATTAGTACAAAAAGAGGCACTAACAAGTTAAAAAGTTTCAGTCGGTTTTGCCGACATATGAATACCCTCAGCCAATTTTCGATTTTTTAAATATATTTTGACTTCTGTTGGGATTATTTAAATTGTTGACCCTATATGGAGTAGTTTCCGAAAGGAATCGGTCAATATTGTCCATTTATTATCGATCTTAAATAAATATGATATAAATATTGCGATGTGCCAAGTTTGGACTATATTGGTTACTTCCTTCACCTTATATGAGATAGGTATGTGATAATTTTTAGAAAATATTAAAATATGTGTGAGGTAACAGATATAGTCGACGGAAGTATTCAATTTTCATACTTTATCTAATACACATAAAAATATGAGAATGGGCCAAATTACAAGAAAATCGAAAATTTATATCCAATTTTATGCGAAATCATAAATTCCATATTTATCTTAGGTTTACGGTTGAGAGCGATATTTAGATATAGCAAGTTGGGAAGAATTGCTGACTTGTTTCGCGAGCTATGACAGTGGGTGAAGTACCACAAGGGGTTCGTATATATATCATCCACACAACAGATATTGTGTTAGTGAAAATGTTTGTATGTGAGAAGTGTTCGTAGAGTGAAATTTCGCTTTCTTTGATTGTTTTGTTTTTCAAAATCTGGAACCTTATGTGAGGGAGTTACCAGAAAAAATTATACAATCTCTACCATCTTATCTTGTGTTGATGGAACTATTGAGATTTACCAAGTCCAAATGGAATCCGATGTTAATTTTGCGTTTTATGAGCTTCATGGATATTCATGCTTGGGTTAATTAAAATATTGTGAGTGTGAAATATAAAGAAAATCGAATGCTTAATTAGGATTTTATAATCGTTTAAGTTATTCAAAACTTTGACGCTTTGTGGGGGATGTACCAGAAGAAGTAATCCGATCTCTACCATCTTTATGACAGGTCTTGTGTTGATAGAAATGTTGAGATTTGTCAAGTCTGAATGGAATCGGGTGTTCATTTCGCGTTTTACGAGCTTGACGGATGTTCAAAATTTTGACCTTTTGTGGGGGAGGTATCAGAAAAAGTGGACCGATATACTCCATCTTCACACTAGACCTTGGGTTAATAAAGGTATTATGATGTGTGTAATTTGAAGACAATCGGACTCTAAACCTAACATTTTATAAGAGTCATACTTATTCAAAATGTTGACCCTTTGTGAGGGAGGTACTTGAGGTAGTGTGCCGATATTTTGCATTTTCGCACCTGACCTAGCACTGATGCAAATATTAGGATTTGCAAATTCACAGCAAAATCGGATTATATTTTCTCTTTCTGTGCAAGAAAAAAAAATATTTGAAAATTTCGACCAGAAGGAGTGGACCGATTTTGGGCATTTGCGAACTCGATCTATGTTTGATAATAATATTACAATGTACCAAGTTTGGACCAAATCGGATACTCTCTTCGAGAGACAGACCTCATTTTGAAACCATTCTTGGGAGGCGCGTGCTGAGTTCGATGTTGCTGAATCCTGTTGGAATATCCAAAGACTGCGGTCAAAATGTTTGCGTGCCCAAGGCTTTAATTCACCCTCCAGAATATTTTCGCCATAATATTCGGTATTTATTCTGATGCCACGGTCGATTAATACGAGAGGAGAGCGACCATCGGCTGTTATGGCGGCTCACACCATCACCATGACCGGCGCTTGAGTTCTGGTGGCCAATCGAAGGTGCACATTTTCAGCTGACCTCTTTGGCAAGTAAACACGATCATTTTGTTTGTTTACAAACTGCTGGACAACGAATGTTTTCTCATTGGAGAAAATATCTCAATTTCAAAAAATCAAGAAAACATTTCATAATTTTTGAAATAGTCTTATAATTCTTCAGTTTGGTCCAGTTTTTGATATAGTCCCTAAACCCTGCTAACCAAATGTGGCGAAATTAAATGGAAAATACGGTAAAAATGTTACAACACTTAAAATCGGGGTTTATCCTTATTTAGGGACTATTTCAAGTAGACGGACATGACCCATTTTGTAAACCAAGATTCTGAAAATAATCGAAATTTCTCTGTAAATTTAGAAAGCTCTAAGACAAGTAGTGCGAAATGTATCTCGAAATATTGTTGCCTTAAAAAAAGTTTGCCCCGAAAATGTTTGCTTTCCAAAATATCATAACTCAAATATTTTCAATAATGTAAAAAGTGACGGAACTTCCACACCCTATAACTTCTGATGTAAATCTAGAAAAAATAGCTATACTTTCAGTCTATCATTTGTGAATATTTTTATACCCTACAACACTATGTGTTGGGGGTATTATAAGTTTGATTGGGCCAAAAATTATGTAACACCACGAAATATTGGTTTCCCACATAGGAAAGTATATATGGATCATCCTAGCTCGCCGAACTGAGTCGATCTAGCTATGTATGTCCGTCCGTCCGTCTGTCCGTCTGTCCGTCCGTCCGTCTGTCCATGTTAATTTGTAATCACTCTACAGGTCGCAATTATGGTCCGATCTTCACGAAATTTGGAATGGAGGTCGGGGTCGGGCCAGAATAGAACCCTATTGCTTTTGGAGATGATCGCCAAATTTTTAGGGGTTGAAATGGACAAAATACTGAAAAAAATTCGGATTGTGCAGTATCTATACAGGTCGCAATTATAGACCAATCGACGCGGAATTTCGCATGTAGCTAGAGCTTAGGGCGGGGAAGAAGCCTACCAATTTGAGTGGTCATCGGATAATATTTAGCGGGTAAAATAGACCATATATTTTGTGTTGAAAAAATTCAAAATTTTTCATTAAACCGCGAATATTTTAAATCCCGGCGAAATCACGAAGCCATGACAAGGTTACTTCTGACCTTTACATTGATGTTAACATCCAACAAATCGGATATATAGCAAAATATGTGCGATATATATTTCTATCAAAGAAGATATGCTTGAAAGATCTCTTATATGTCGAGAACGGTTGAACTGATTTCGACAGTTCTCATTAATTCAGAATGGGCTCTTGGCTGGAAAGAAAAAACGTCTAAAAAAATCGCATAAAAATATCTCTCTAAAGATGAAAATATTGATTTTGTAATATTTTCTCATATTTTTTCAATTTTGTCATATTTTAGGCATATTTTTATTTTGAATTAAACATTTGGTAATATTTCTACAGCTAACAAAACTAAGTAGTTAGGATATCAGGATATTATATACAGATCGCATTTATGGCCCGATCCTTACGAAATTTTGCATGGGGATAAGATGAGGGTCAGAATAGAAGCCTACTCTTTTTGGAGATGATCGCCATATATTTAGGGGTTGAAATGGACAAAAAAACTGCAATCTTGTCAGCAGGTCGTAATTATTGCCCGATCCTCACGCACATTTGAATGGGGGCTACCGCACATTGCAAAAGCCAAGCAGTTTTGGATGGCCATCCAACAATATTCAATGTGTTTCAATGTAGTTTGCCAACTTTTGTAGACAAAATACGAAAATGTCCATTCCAGTGACTTTTTGGAGAATTCACAAATACAGGAAAGACGCACTTCTGACTTTTTCGTTAACGCTGATTTCGTGGAAGAATATAGTCAAATGTCTGTATATCATATTGATGCGTTTCAGTCAAAAACCAATAATTAATGCTAATCTTTTGCCACTTTTGAGAGATTATGGGTCTTTGGGAAATATTGGTTCCAAATCTAGGAAGACCATTTACGTGCAACATCTACCAATAAATTGGAAATGAGCAAATTAGTTTAAGTTGCTTTTATTCGAAAATTAGAGAACGGAACTTGATGGTTTTCTTCTATTATTTGTCACAATATCTTGTGGAATTCTTTCGAGTATCTCGCCTATATAAACTGTATCGTTTATTATAGTGTTGTAGGGTATTCAACGGTCGCCCCGCTCGACTGTAGCCTTTGCTTACTTGTTTATAACAAATGTTTAATAAATGACCAAAAATTTTATATAGTTAGTATATGCGACAAAACTTTCCAATTTATTTAAATGAACTTTTTGAAAATTTGACAATTCAATTCTCACAAAATATCAGTTAAGACTTCATAAAAATTGTTTGTTAATTTCTTTTGCTTTGCAGTTAACTGAATTTTTTTTTTTTCACTCATTACTTTGTTTCCAACAAATTGTGTTAATTTCATTTTCAAATTCATTGAAACCTATAACAAAAAATATAAAAAATAAACAAAAACGAAACGAAACAAGCAGCCACAAAAGAATGTGGGCATGTCACACCCGTCGTCGATCGTAAACGCCACAACTCGTGATGCAGGCGATGAATGTAAAAACAAATGCTGGCTTCTGTGTAATTATTTACATTTGTACACGGAGAAAAAAAGTGAATGGGAATATTTTAATTAGATTCTGATAAGAGGTTTTTTTTAGAAAGCAAGTCTTTCTTGTCATCGTAGACCATATAGCTGCAACAAAGAAAATCGCCAGTTTAACCACTGAAGTGTGGTGAAATTAAACACAAATGCAATTCTAGTTTTCTAAACAGAGAACAACTGTTTTTATGCCCTACACCATACTATGGAGGGTGCATTCAATTTGGCACAAAAATTTATATTATATGCAGGTGGATTTGTATTTAAAATGGGTTATATTGGTCCACGTTTGGGTATAGCCCCCATATAGCACCCAGTTGTTAAAAGCAAAAACACCATTGGTTTAAATAATACCAGAACTAGTAAAGCTGGATTAGGAAAGTGTACCTTTTGGTACTCAAATATGTACAAAATACCAAAAAAGTGTTGTTCCTGCATTTGTGGAAGTAGAACAGTAGAAATAATAGCTTGAATCTTGAAATAGTTTATGTATGTAGGAGTTGGTGGGTGATATTGCAGAATTTTTGAAACGTTGTACTAAAGGTACAAAAAAGAACTAAAAACGATGTTTTTTGTTTGCAATTCTATACATTTATGGTTAGAATTCTCAAATTATACCAGATATAAGATAAGTTTGTATTTCTGAAAAATAGTACTAAACAAGTGAGCAAAGGCTATATTCGTGCGGGGCTGACCATGTGATACCCTACAACACTATAATATGCTAGAAGCCCCCTTATGTCCAAATCCATTTTAGAAGATTTCGCACTTGAATTTATGCCACGAAGCACTGCCTAGATATTACCGTTAGCATTTTGACCATTGACATTTGTCCAATATTTACGCACTCCGTCGTGTTATTAGTTGTTGTGGTCCATTTTATAGCAAAATATAATTCAATGGTCAACAAACATGCTAGGCTTCTTCGCTATCCTGAACTATCTTCTCAGGCGTATCGATTGGCTTCAATGGTGTGATCAGGAATTTTTTTTTCTGTTTTTGGTTAATTTGAACCCCTGAATATTTTGCGATCATCTACAAAAGAAAGAGACCCCTCATTATCTCGAAATTGAGACTCATCTATATGATTTGCTTGTCTACGATATTTGGCTATATTCGTCAACGAAATCTGCATAAAAGCCAAAAGTTCGCCATTTGCATATTTCGGATATCGCCTGCAAGTAATGTTCTTATTTTTTCACACAAAAGTAGTGGTCCATTCTACCCGCTGTCCTAAACTCTAACTTCGTATGATATTTCGTGTCCTTTGGTTTCTATTTGTGACCTTTATAACGGCTGCAAAATCAGGAATATTTTTTGTTGTTGGACATCTTTGAAAAAAAATGGGCTTAACCCTTCTGAGCCTAATCCTTCCCTTGTAAAAATTTTCGTGAGGATCGGACGATAATTGCAATTTGTATACAATAACCCCATCCTGTGTTGTAAGGCGAAAAAATATAACAAAATGTACACTTGAATATTATAAGTCAAATTGAAAAAATCGCATGCGATAAAAAATATGAAAAAATAAAAAAATGTCACAAAATATAACAAAATCTATATTAATATTATTACTGGCATCTTTTAATGCGATTTTTTTAGATTTTATACTCTTATGCCAAGAGGGCGTTCTGAATTGACCAAATTTGTCAAAATCGGTCCAGCCCATTTTGAAATACGATAATTTTAGATAACATCCCCTTCCTTTCTATATATGTATTGTACATATTTCGTTATATATATCCGACATATTTACTATCGGCATCAATGTAACGGTCAGGATTGACCTCTTCGTCTATTTGCGATTTCGACGGAATTAAAAATATTCGCGGTTTAATGGAAAATTTGACTTTAATTTAACACAAATGTCATGGCCTTTTTCAACCACTAAATATTACCCGATGACCATCAAAATTGGAAGGCTTCTGCACAGCCCTAAGCTCTAGCCCCATCCCAACTTTCACGTCGATTGGTCTATAATTGCGACCTGTAGAGCAGCTACAAAGTCAGGAAATTTTTCAGGTTTTGGTCCATTTCAACCAGTAGATATCATGCGATCATCTCCAAAAGCAATAGGGTTCTATTCTGACCTTAACCCCACCTTCATTGTAAATTTCGTGAAGATCGGGCCACAATTGCGACCTGTAGAGTGATTACAAATTGACATGGACAGACGGACGGAAATGAATATTTCGTGATGTTACATATATATATTTTGCCCAATCAAACCTATAATACCCCCAACACATAGTGCTGTAGAGTATAAAGAGGTCCTAACAAGTTAAAAATTGTCAGTCGGTCTTGCCGAAAGATGTATACCCTCAGCCAATGTTCGATTATTTAAATATATTTAGACTTCTGTTATGATTATTTAAATTTTTGACCCTCTATGGAGTAGGTTCCGAAAGGAATCGGCCAATATTGTTCATTTTTACCGATCCTAAATAAATATGATATAAATATTGCCAAGTGCCAGGTTTGGACTATGTTGGTTACTTTCTTCACCTTATATGAGATACGTGATAATTTTTAGAAAATATTAAAATGTGTGTGAGGTACCAGATATAGTCGACGGAAGTATTCAATTTTCATACTTTATCTAATACACATAAAAATATAAGAATGGGCCAAATTACAAGAAAATCGAAAATTTATATCCAATTTTATGCGAAATCATAAATTCAATATTTATCTTAGGTTTACGGTTGAGAGCGATATTTAGATATAGCAAGTTGGGAAGAACTGCTGACTTGTTTCACGAGTTCTGACAGTGGGTGAAGTACCACAAGAGGTTCCCCCACATAAGGTTCCAGATTTTGAAAAACGAAACGATCAAAGAAAGCGAAATTTCACTCTACAAACATTTCACACATACAAACATTTTTGTGTGAAATGTTGTAGAGTGAAATTTCGCTTTCTTTGATCGTTTCGTTTTTCAAAATCTGGAACCTTATGTGGGGGAGTTACCAGAAAAAATGACACAATCTCTTCCATCTTAATAACAGATCTTGTGTTGATGGAACTATTGAGATGTACCAAGTCCAAATGGAATCAGATGTTAATTTCGCGTTTTATGAGCTTCATGGATATTCATGCTTTGATTAATTAAAATATTGTGAGTGTGAAATATAAAGAGAATCGAATGCTTATTTAGGATTTCATAATCGTTTTAATTATTCAAAACTTTGACGCTTTGTGGGGGATGTACCAGAGGAAGTGATCCGATCTCTACCATCTTTATGACAGGTCTCGAGTTGATAGAAATGTTGAGATTTGTCAAGTCTGAATGGAATCGGGTGTTAATTTCGCGTTTTACGAGCTTGACGGATGTTCAAAATGTTGACCTTTTGTGGGGGAGGTATCAGAAAAAGTGGACCGATATACTCCATCTTCATGTGTGTAATTTGAAGACAATCGGACTCTAAACATAACATTTTATAAGAGTCATAATTATTCAAAATGTTGACCCTTTGTGAGGGAGGTACTTGAGGTAGTGTGCCGATATTTTGCATTTTTGACCTAGCACTGATGCAAATATTAGCATTTGCAAATTCAGAGCCAAATTGGATTATCTTTTCTCTTTCTGTGCAAGAAAAAAAATATTTAAAAATTTCGACCTTTTGTGGGGGAAGTACCAGAAGGAGTGGACCGACATTGGGCATTTGCGAACTCGATCTATGTTTGATAATAATATTACAATGTACCAAGTTTGGACCAAATCGGATACTCCCTTCGAGAGTTATCGTGAGCATCAGCCAGTTAGCCAGACAGACCTCATTTTGTAACCATTCTTGGGAGGCGCGTGCTGAGTTCGATGTTGCTGAATCCTGTTGCAATATCCAAAGACTGCGGTCAAAATGTTTGCGTGTCCAAGGTTTTAATTCACCCTCCAGAATATTTTCGCCATAATATTCGGTATTTATTCTGATGCCACGGTCGATTAATACGAGAGGAGAGCGACCATCGGCTGTTATGGCGGCTCACACCATCACCATGACCGGCGCTTGAGTTCTGGTGGCCAAGCGAAGGTGCACATTTTCAGCTGACCTCTTTGGCAAGTAAACACGATCATTTTGTTTGTTTACAAACTGCTGGACAACGAATGTTTTCTCATCGGAGAAAATATCTCAATTTCAAAAAATCAAGAAAACATTTCATAATTTTTGAAATAGTCAAATAATTCTTCAGTATGGTCCATTTTTTGGTAAACCCTGCTAACCAAATCTGGCGAAATTAAATGGAAAATACGGCAAAAATGTTACAACACTTAAAATCGGAGATTATCCTTATTTAGCGACTATTTCAAGTAGACGGACATGACCCATTTTGTAAAGCAAGATTCTGAAAGTAATCGAAATGTCTCTATAAATTTAGAAAGCTCTAAGTCAAGTATTGCGAAATGTATCTCGAAATATTGGTACCTTAAAAAAGTTTGCCCCGAAAATGTTTGCATTCCAAAATATCATAATTCAAATATTTTCAATAATGTAAAAATTGACTTCTGATGTAAATTTAGAAAAAATAGCTATACTTTCAGTCTATTATTTGGTTTTTCTTGTGAATATTTTTTTTTTGTGTAATTGAAACAAAACAAAATTTCTCTTTGTGTATCAAAAATGATAATGCGATAATATTGTTAAATATTTGTTTTTGGATTTCATTGTTTTTTCCTCATTGTTGCTGAAAATAATTCCCTAGGTTATTGACTTGGTCATCACACAGACACAGACACAAACACTGACTCACTTCTAACCTGTACACAAAGTAGTAGACTGTCACATGTTTCGTACCACTTCCACAACTTCGTCAGCTGGAAATTCATAAAAAATTTCACACTAACCTAGTTTGGGGATTTCATTAAACTTCCAATTGACGGTATTTGCTAACCACAGCTGGCTTGCCTGGGGTTTGCATTCCACAAAATAAGCTGCAAATTTTATGAGTTCGCGGCTGAATTTTTAATTTATTGGATGTTCTAGTTGTCGTTAGCTGCTGCTGCTATTCACAAATTCATAATACAACATAAATACATATTTACATATTTTTTAATGATTTTCATGCAATTCTTTGTCGTAAAAATTTCAATGTATGATTGGTATTTGTGTCAACGGATTCCCTCTCTCTCTCTCTCTTTTGTTGTGTCACACTTTTCTGGCACCGCATTCAATTTCATTCTTTATTTAGTAACTTTGGGTTTGATGACATGTGTGTGTGTGTACCCTATGGAACTCGAAAATTTCGTAGATAATAAATGTTCGGCCCAAACGACTGTGGCCTGACTGACTTGTTCTGTTACTTTGTTTTTGAGAATAATTCAGGTGAAAAGAATTTTATTAATTATGAATGAATTCATAAATGTCAAGATTTAATTTGCATAGTAATTAAAATGCCCCTCATCTCAAATAACTTGTTTTGGATTTGAAACATAGAAACAAACTAACAGCTTCTGGGGGAGAATAACACACACACACACTGTACATAAATGTAAAAAAATCAGACCAGACCAGTCTTGAATGAATCATTTATAAAATACTTTGAAAGTCTTCACATACATACACGTTTTGGAGTATAAACAACGAAACAATTCCTTGCATGTGTCTCCCCTATCTAATGTCACATGTGTATGCGGATGTGAATGAAACAAACAAAAAATGCACACACGTCATGTCAGCAGACAACTCTTAAGACCCAATTGCACTTTTGCCATCCGGTTCGGTTTGGCATTGCTCCAATGTTTTTGTTGCTGTTGGCTGCTGCTCTACTATTACCGATTTGAAGTTGGGAATTGTAAATTGAGAGCAAAAAAAGAATAAAACAATAGAAAATAAAACATGAAAATGCAGCAGCATTTTTTCGCGTCAGTTTGAAAGGCTGCACAGATTAGTGGAGGTTTGTTTCTTAAGTCTTTTGTTTTGGTTTGTACGCTTGAGACTAGTTTTTTAAACATACTTTTAAGAAGCTAGTGCTTTTTGAAGTTGATTATTAGTTTTAAATTCACATATGACCATTCGATATTTAACAATTCTGGAATTTGTTATTGCAGGTTTTTAAGTCTTTTGTTTTTTTGGTTATCTACTTGAGACTAATTTTAAACGTACTTTTCGAAAATTTATTTTTTTAGTCAGTTTATGATACTTGTGTTAAATTCTCAAAAGACCATTCGATTCCATAAAAACTCTGAAATTTTTCGTTGAAAACTTAAATTGATTGATTTAACAGTTTTTTTTTTCTTAGAAATACCACGAGTATGTTGGTAAATTACTGTTACGAAATTTAAGAAGTAAGCATAGGCTGTTGGACGACCATTTATTAAAGTTTCTGCACATCTGAATCACTAGGGTGATTAAAATGAAGATTCGACTAAGAAACATCCCTGTATCTACTACAAAATAAAAGCAAATGTTGAACCTTTTCGAATAATTTTTATAGATCTGGAATTTTCCAAAAAAATAAAAAAAAAAAAAATGTACTATCTCATCTACCAAGCATTGATACTTGACGATCAGATATTTCTACCAAGTAATTCGCTCTTTCGCAAATAACAGAAATTTCACATTCAAACAAATCTTTAATATCATTTTTTAAATAATGTCATATAGTCCTGAAAATGTTATTTTTTTATTTTTTTTAAACAAAATAGTGGTTTACTTCATCAGAGAAATATAACCTTATTAAAATGTCTGTCCATTGATCCTTAGTTGAGAACTAAAGGGTGACTGCGAAATATCAACAATTTTTAGGTTTTTGATATATTTTAAAACCCTAAATAAAGGGTGAGATGAAAAAACTGTACCCAACATCAAACTGCTGTCATTTCTAAGCCACTCGTCCGACAGCTGTTAAAATTGTTCTAGTGACAGCTCATTATATTTTTTTCAAGCGTACAAATGCATTTTGGTAAGAATTTTCTAGAAAAAAAAAATATTCGTAATGAAATTCAAGTGCGATAGTGTGATTTCTTTATATTTGGCTGGAAAACTACAAGTGGTAATCGCATTTAAATGTGAATAAATCTTTTGTGTCTCGTACCATCGCTCGTTACGTGATACTGGTAGCGTAGCCCGACGTCAAGGAAATGGACGGAAGAAAACAGCAACATCAGCAGAAATGGTTCGATAAGTAAAGAAGCGACTTGATCGAAACCAGTTTTGCAGTGGCCGAAAAATGGCTCGTGAGGTGGACATATCGCAATTATCCATTCGGCAAATATTGAAAAATGAGCTCGGGGTAAAGCCATTGAAATTCCAAACAGTCCAAGAACTTACACCGCATTATATTTGTGATTTCGCTGTAATTAAATAATTTGCGGCTAAATTCGAATTTTCGTATTTTTTTTCGATTCAATTGCAAAATCAGAAATTTTTTCTCTTTTTGATCCATTTTAATCCCTAAGTATTATGCGATCATCTCCAAAAACAATAGGTTTCTTTTCCTAACCCCACCTTCATTTCCGATTTCGTGAGGATGTGGTCATAATTGCGACCTGTAGAGTGTTTACAAATTAATATGAACATGAACTAGGTCGAGGATCTATATATAACATTTTATAACTTGGACCAATATTTCGATGTGTTACAAAGTTTTGGCCCTCAACGCACAGTGTTGTAGTTTAGAAAAGTACAAAATTGACTGAAATAGTATATGTCTAAATTTACTTACCTTGTTATTAAATATCATGGGTCTTCATTCAATTTCTGCAAAAATGAGAAAAGTACGACATTAGATTAGGTTTCAAGTTTGGTAATTCCATTATTTGGAAACCATATATTTCTATATATTATTTTATAAGCGAAAATTGTTTGTTTCCGTACGTTTTTTATTGTAAAACTAGTAAAATTAAGTTTGCTGTGAGGGAGAGACTAGCAAATAGTGAACATATCAGAATTGAATGGTAATGCTTTAAAATCAACATATAAACCAATCAAATGATTTTTTGATTTCTCACACTAATTCAAAGATTTTGATTTATAATTTCCGTTGTTGTGCAAATATGTCAGTCAAGGTGGAGTGATGGCGCGCAATATAACTGGTTCCATCGTAACCTTGGACATAAAGAAATGTTCTGTTATATTTCAAAATATATTTTTTTCGCAAAAAATAAAAAAAAATGTATATTTTTAAATTTCAGACAATGTTTATAATTTTATAGGGGGGCTCTTAAATAACAGGTTCATTCCGTTTGTTCTTCATTCATTTAATTTTGCTATGACTAATACAAATGTTTTTGTTATGAAATTTTATTGCCCTAACATTCACTTGTTTCTTTTAGTCATTACCATTCTTTTTGTGTGTTTTTTTTTTCTTTTTTTAGAATTGATATATTTTTTGTGGCTTAAAGAAATCAGCAAAATGTTTTTGTATTTAAATAAGAGTTAGGCTATTTTTTTAAGTTTATTACTTAATTAAGCTTAGTTGTAGTTTTCAAAAATATTGTTATACCCTTCACCACAAGGTGGTCAGGGAATTATGTCTTTGTGCATTTGTTTGTAACAGGCAAAAGGAAACGAGATATACCCACAGTTCCTTTTGATGATCTGCATAGAATCACATTCTGAGTCGATTTATGCATGTCCGTCCGTCCGTCTGTCCATGTATTTTTGTAAACAAAGTGCAGTTCGCATTTATTGCCCTATCCAGATGAAATTTTGCACAAATCATTTGTTTGGCCCAAGGACGAACCCTATTGAAATTGGAGATAATCGGTCAAAATTTAGATATAGCTCCCATATATATCTTCGTCCTATTTGCCCTTTTTTGTGCACCAAACGTCTAATATTTGCCCAAATAGTATGGAATTTTGCACATACAAACAAATTAAGCCTGAAAAAAAGTATCCCAAATTTTATCGAAATCGGTTCAGATATAGCTATAGCTCCCATATATATTTTTCATCCGATTTGTTATTTTTGTCCTCCGCAGCCGTAATATGCACTCTGTAACAACAATATTTGGGGAAATATATCAAACACAGCTCAGAAATTCATTTGTTAAATTTTATCGAGATCGGTTCAGATTTGGATATATCTCCTATATATAACTTCGTCCGATTTAGTTTTTATTGTGCACCAAACGTCTAATATTTGCCCAAATGGGATGAAATTTGGCACTTACGAGTATAGAAGCTAGTATAGAAGCTAGTTTGTCAAATTTGGTGAAGATCGGTTCAGATATAGCTATAGCTCCCTTATATATTTTTCATCCGATTTGTTATTTTTGTTACCCACAGCCGTAATATGCACTCCGTAACAACGATATTCAGGGAAATATATCAAATACAGCTCAGAAATATCTTTGCCAAATTTTATCGAGATCGGTACCGATTTGGATATAGCTCCCATATATATATCTTTATCTGATTTCAAATTAATTGTGCACCAAATGGGCAATACAAGTCCGAATTTAAAATATACAAATGCTTCGGCATATTGAGTCCTTTGAACTTTAAATTATAATTATAATCGAAGCGTGTATGATTGAATTCTCCCATTAAAACTTTTAATTGTTATGTGGAGCTCTACTAAATTGGCAAAGTGGTGTAGGGTATCATAAAGTCGGCCACGACCACGACTTTAAGACTTTCTTTACTGGTTTTTCTTTTCGAAAACTTATGTTTTAGACGATTTGTTGAAATGGGAAATAATAATAACATACTGTCTTAAAATCTGTGATTTTATTAAAATGTTTTATTATGGTTCTGGTTCTGGTTCTCTTTATTATTTAATATTTCGATTGTCATCGACAATCATCTTCAGAGATCTGTTACAAAGTACAAAATTGTTTACAAAGTGATGAGAGAAATTACACAACACACAAATCTTACATTAGCCTTGTTTTAGAGGAAAACGTCTACTCTAATTTAACGTCGAATTCGAACTAAGTCTTCTTCCATCTGTACTCATGTACTAAATTTCTATAAATACAGGGTGAGATAAAAAAAACTGCAGCAAAGTCAAAGGCCATATTTTTTTCTGTTTTACTTCAAATATTAATGATTGAAAGCAAAAAAATGTCGGAAATGGCATCAAATTTTAGAATAAGTTTAGATTTGTTCGAATTGGTCAACTTTGGCACGAATTATGGCCAATGATTCAATATTTGCCGAATGGAATATTGCGATATGTTCAGCTCACGAGACATTTTTCGGCCACTGCGACGGGAGTTTCGATCAAGTCGCTTCTTTGTTTTTCGAACCATTTCTGCTGATGTTGCTGTTTTCTTCCGTCCACTTCTTTTACGTCGGGCTACGCTACCAGGCTACCAGTATCACGCTAACGAGCAATGGTACGAGACACAAAAGATTTATTCAAATTTAAATGCTAGAGTGCTCTAATGATAGCCACTTGTGGTTTTCCAGCTAAATATAAAGAAATCACACTATCACGCTTGAATTCCATCACGAATAATTTTTTTTTTCTGGAAAATTCTCACCAAAATGTTTGCGTTCGCAAGTAAACAATGCAATGAGCTGTCATTGAAATAATTTTAACAGCTGTCGGACGAGTGACATTTATAAAATGACAACAGTCTGGAGGTGGTTGCAGTTTTTTCATCTCACCCTGTATAACCTTAAAGTTCGGTCTATGTCCTGTTAATGTGCAATGTTGTACTAGAGCTGTCTTCTGGTCTAAAGGTTTGTATGATTTTTGATTCCATTTCCGGAAAGTTTAGTTTTTATACCCTACAACACTATGTGTTGGGGGTATTATAAGTTTGATTGGGCCAAAAATTATGTAACACCACGAATGGATCTTCCTATCTCGCCGAGCTGAGTCGATCTAGCTATGTATGTATGTCCGTCCGTCCATGTTAATTTGTAATCACGCTACAGGTCGCAATTATGGCCCGATCCCAACGAAATTTTGCACGAAGGTGGGGTTAGGGCCAGAATAGAAGCCTATTTCCTAAATGGACCAAATACTGAAAAAAAGTCGGATTTTGCAGTAGCTATACAGGTCGCAATTATAGACCAATCGACGGAATTTCGCATGTAGCTATAGTTTAGGGTGGGGAAGAAGCCTACCAATTAGGGTGGTCATCGGATAATATTTAGCGGGTAAAATAGACCATATCTTTTGTGTTGAAAAATTAAACCGCGAATATTTTAAATCCCTTCGAAATCACGAAGCCATGACAAGGTTACTTCTGACCATCACTTTGATGTTAACATCCAACAAATCGGATATATAGCAAAATATGTGCGATATATATGTCTATCAAAGAAGATATGCTTGAAAGATCTCTTATATGTCGAGAACGGCTGAACTGATTTCGACAGTTCTCATTAAATCAGAATGGCCTCTTGGCAGGAAAGAAAAAACGTCTAAAAAATCGCATAAAAATATCTCTCTAAAGATGAAAATATTGATTTTGTAATATTTTCTCATATTTTTTCAATTTTGTCATATTTTTGGCATATTTTCATTTTGAATTAAACATTTGGTAATATTTCTACAGCTAACAAAACTAAGTAGTTAGGATATCAGGATATCATATACAGATCACATTTATGGCCCGATCCTTACGAAATTTTGCATGGGGATAAGATGAGGGTCAGAATAAAAGCCTACTCTTTTTGGAGATGATCGCCATATATTTAGGGGTTGAAATGGACCAAAAAACTGCAAAATAGTCAGCAGGTCGTAATTATCGCCCGATCCTCACGCACATTTGAATGGGGGTTACCGGACATTGCAAAAGCCAAGCAGTTTGGGATGGCCATCCAAAAATATTCAATGTGTGAAATAGTTTGCCAACTTATGTAGACAAAATACGAAAATGTCCATTCCAGTGACTTTTTGGAGAATTCACAAATACAGGAAAGACGCACTTCTGACTTTTTCGTTAACGCTGATTTCGTGGAAGAATATAGTCAAATGTCTGTATATCATATTGATGCGTTTCAGTCAAAAACCAATAATTAATGCTAATCTTTTGCCACTTCTGAGAGATTATAGGTCTTTGGGAAATATTGGTTCCAGATCTAGGAAGACCATTTACGTGCAACATCTACCAATAAATTGGAAATGGGCAAATTAGTTTAAGTTGCTATTATTCGAAAATTAGAGAACGAAACCTGATGGTTTTCTTTTATTATTTGTCACAATATCTATATAAACTGTATCGTTTATTATAGTGTTGTAGGGTATTCAACGGTCGGCCCCGCTCGACTGTAGCCTTTGCTTACTTGTTTTGTTTTTGTCGTGCTAATATATACCTTTTGGCATATATTGGTTTCGTCGTTGCATGCTATCTTATGGTTGGTGTTTGGTGTTGAAAATGAGATAAATCGGTCCAGATTTTGGTATAGTCTCCATATAACGGTACCTCCCTATATTCGGTATTTTGATGATTTTTGCCACATTTTTTTTACCGATTTATCTGATAATTGGTATTTGTAGGTCATAATGGGTCATAGTTCGTGAGGCGAAACATTTTATGTATAGCTCCACGTTTTTGTATATCCCCATAGAACGACACCTCCCGATATTTAGTATTTTGATGATTTTTGCCAGGTTGTTTGCGGATTTGTCTAAAAATTGTTATTTGTGGGTCATAATAGGTTCTAATGTTTCTTTTACCCTAAGGTGGATGGTATTAAAAGTTCGGCCCGGTCGAACTTAATGTTTTTGTACTTGTTAGTCTTTGTTTTAGTTCTACTGAACATATTGTTGAAACGCTAATTGGTATTTGACCTTATTTAACGCGTTCGATCGCAAAATCTCTTAGAAAATCCAGGTAATTAAAAAAACAGTTCTAATATAATTTTGAATGTTTACTGGGAAGGTACTGGGATAGTATAATAATCAGTGTTTCCCAAACTTAATGTGCTCTAATCTTTTTATACCCTCCACCATACTATGGAGGGTATATTAATTTTGTCATTCCGTTTGTAACTCCTCGAAATATTCATGTCAGACCCAACAAAGTATATATATTCTTGATCAGCGTAAAATTCTAAGACGATTTAGCCATGTCCGTCTGTCTGTCTGTGTGTCTGTCTGTCCGTCTGTCTGTCTGTCTGTCTGTCTGTTGTAATCACGAACAAATTGAGATAGAAGGCTAAAATTTTGCACACATGTATTTTTTCCCAGTAGGCAGGTTAAGTTCGTAAATGGGCCATGTAGGTCCAAGTTATCATATAGCCCCCATATAACGGTACCTCCCGATATTCGGTATTTTGATGATTTTAGCGACATTATTCACCGGAATTATTTCAAATTTGGCATTTGAAGTTTGTAATGGATGCTACAGCCTAAGACAGAAAATTATCTGTGCAGGTCCACGTCTTCTTGTAGCCCCCATATAACGGTACCCCCGATATTCGGTTTTTTGATGATTTTAGCGACATTGTTTACCGAAATCGTTTCAAATTTGGTATTTGAAGTTCGTAATGGATACTACATCCTAAACCAAAAAATGAGCCATGTAGGTCCACGTCTTCATATAGCCCCCATATAACGGTACCCCCGATATTCGGTATTTTGATGATTTTAGCGACATTGTTTACCGGAATCGTTTCAAATTTGGTATTTGAAGTTCGTAATGGATACTTCATCCAAAGACAAAGAATGAGCCATGCAGGTCCACGTCTTCATATAGCCCCCATATAACGGTACCCCCCGATATTCGGTATTTTAATGATTTTAGCGACATTATTTACAGGGATTGTTTCAAATTTCGTATGTGAAGTTCGTAATGGATACTTCAGCCCATGCCAGAAAATTGTCTGTGCAGGTCCACGTCTTCGTATAGCCCCCATATAACGGTACCCCCCATATTCGGTATTTTGACGATTTTAGCTACATTATAAACAGATTTTTCTTCAAGTTTCGCATTTAAATATTGTAATAATTTATGACAAAAGTTGCCTATGCAGGCCCACGTCGTCGTATAAGCATTCGGTATTTTTAAGATTTTAACAGAATTTTTAACGGTTTTTTTTTTTGGAAATTGCCAAATTTGTACCAAATGGTGGAGGGTATTAAAAGTTCGGCCCGGCCGAACTTACAGCTTTTTTACTTGTTTTTACAAAAAATATGCCTAACTGCTTCTACGTGCTTTTAGTGGTGCATATTTATGCTCAGGTTCCATTAAAAAAAAAAAAAAAAAAAAAACAACTTGTCCATTTTGCTTCTTGATATTTAGCCGACCATAAGTTTCCGTAAAAAAACACTTGATTAAATTTCATTGTTAATTATGACAGCAAAACAACATATTTTGCTTTAAATGAAATCAAAACTTTATTAAAGTTATCGTATCATCAAACCTCACTCACTTAAGGGGTTTCCATTAAAAATGCACTTTTACGCTTCATTACAGCTATGCGGGGAGTCAATCAAAAACTCAAACAGCACCACAACGCATAGCGTTTATTGATGCTTACATTAATTTACAACAATTAATTTGTTGTCTTTATTTTATTGTATTTTGTTTTACTTCTGGTTTTTATTGATCACCTCTCAGCTGCCGGCACACCATTTGTAGTATACATTCATTTTTGTTTTCTTCTTAAAGACTAGGTTAAATCAATTAAAAATCATGATTTCTATGAAATTAGAAAACCAACAATTCCCAGAAGACGAAGAAGAAAAAAAGAAACAGAAACATTAAACTTTCAACCTAATCACCGTGGCTAAAATCTTGATCTGAGATAAAGTTTAACAAAATTGAAAAGATAGAAGAAGAACTAAACGCCGGCATTTTTTGAAGCCTTCAAACAGATTTCACAGCGAAAAGTATTTCACACCAATTAGGTGAAGAAAAGTTATAATTATTTTGATTTTCTTCTAAATGAAGTTCAGTTTTTGGGTGATGGGTTAGACAGAAGTTAACGGTTTTGTGGAGTAGATTTTTGAAAATCCAAAAGAAAAAAAAACAACTAGAGAAATTAATAAAAAAAAAGATTTGTAGTTTTTCGGGCTAATCAAAATAGAAAAAAATAATATTTCAATATTTTTTATGTATGTGCGCACCCCATGTTGAAGATATGTTTTGTTTTTCAATTCATCATTCCAATGTGTGTAGAGAACACTTAGACCGAAAGCAATTATGAATTTTAAGTAAGCCAGTGTGGTGGCGGCGATGCGCTTAAAAATTTATTTACTTTCACAATTAATTTCAATAAATATTTTCAATATTTCTTCTAAAAAATAATAATATGTACCTACATTCATTACAGGACAAGTGGGCGTTACTTACACCTTTACACATCAATAGAGGCAGAGAGAGAGAGAGAGAGAGTTTAACAAGCAAAAATTAAAAACAGGTTCGTTGCTTAAGTCTTCTGTTTTGATTTTTAGCCTTTTGGGTGCAGAGAGAGTTTACAAATAAAGAGGGAGAAATAGAGAGAGAGAGAGTTTAACAAGCAAAACGTGAAAACAGGTTCGTTTCTTAAGTCTTTTGTTTGGGACTCAAGTCATTTGGATGCGTAGAGAGTTTTTGTTTTTATTCTCGGGATCTCTTGGGGGTAAAATCATTTCGGGAAAACCATAACAACCATTCTGGATGTTGGGAATCACAAAATTATACAATGTTTACACTGTTTTGCAAAATAATGGTTGAGGTTTGCTGAGAATTTCTGTTTTAGGCTAAAAGTGCTTATTGAGTATATTAAAAGCGAAAATGTAATATCGATCATGTTTCTGAGTTTCCGGCAAGATTGTCTGGTTGTCGACCTATGGCGAAATACATCTGTATATCTTTGTTGCAGTTATTATATCACCCACCATAACATGAAGGATTCCTATGTCATCGAAATAATCATTTTAGATCTCGTTCTCGTTTAATCTAATCTCAACGTCAAGTTGAAACAGCTGAAGCTAGAATCTTGAAATTTTGCATGTTTTCAAGTCACGCGTAGGGGAGAGATTAGGCTGGGTTTCTGGAAATTCGGATTATAAGTGTTCAAATACTACTGAAAATATAACCGCTGTGTTGTTAGAAAAGTTTTAAGAGGAGCTACTTTTTACAAAATGTTTAGAAGGCCAGAATTTAATTTATACCCAGCAACATTTAATCGATGTGTTTCTATGTAATGCAATGATTTCACTACTTGCGTTCAGATGATGTCATGAAACATCCGATTATTTTTTACAACAATCTATCGAATGTTAAACACACTCTAAAGGAGAGTAATTTTTGGGTACTCAGACACGGTCCGCTAAATTGCCACTTAAAATTTTAGATTCGTTCCAACAGTTCATGTTAGCCCTTTTTATATTAAGTTTGTCCTTCCGTTTGTAACACCTCGAAATATACATTTTAGACCCCACAAATAATATACATTCTTGATCAGCATAAAATTCTATGTCGATTTAGCAATGTCCGTTCGTCCTTCTATCCGTCTGTGGAAATCACTCTAGCTCCCGAATAAAATGAAGTAAGTTGATACAATTTTACTCAAATGTATATTATGTCTGCAGGACTTTTGGCATTGAAAATGGGCCATGTAGGTCCACGTTTTGGCATAGTCCCCATATAAAGGACCTCCAGATATTCGGTTTTTTGATGATTTCAGCGACTTTGTTCACCAGAATTATTAAAAATGTCGTATTTGAAGTTCCTAATGGGTACTACAGTCTATGACAGAAAATTGTCTATGCAGGTCTAGGTCTTTGTATAGCTCCCATATAACCGTACCTCTCTACATTCGTTATTTTTAGGATTTTAGCGACATTATTCACCGCAAATGTTTCAAATTTCGTATTTGAAATTTTTAAAGCCTACAGCCTATGACAGATAATTGCATATGGAAGTCCAAGTCATCGTATGGCACCCATATGACGGTACCTTCAATATTCGGTATTTTTATGGTTTAAGCGACACTTTTCATCGGATTTGTTTAAAATTTCCTATTTGAAGTTCTGTAGTGGGCACTACAGTCTTTGACAGGAAATCATCTATGCAAGTCCATGTCTTCGTATAACCCCCCTATGTCAGTACCTCCCTGCATTTTGATGATTTTAGATACATTGTTCACCAGAACTGTTTCAAATTTCTTACTTGCACTTCGTAATGGGTACTGCAGCTTGTGCAGGTGAAAATTGCCTATGAATATCCAAATCTTCGTATAGCTCGCAAAATATCGGTACCTCCCTATATTCGATATTTTGATGATTTAAGCTACATTATTCTCAGGAATTGTTTTAAATTTCGTATTTGCTCTTCGTAATGGGTACTGCAGCCTGTGACTGAAAATGCTTATGCAGGTCCAGACCCCAATATAACGGTAACTCCCTATATTCGTTATTTTTAAAATTTAAAAAAAAATTATTTAACGGATTCTATTTTTTATATTTTGAAAATTTCCAAAATCGTTCCAAATGGTGGAGGCTATTCAAAGTTCGTCCTAGCCGAAATTGTTTGTACTCAAATTGCACAACTTGTTCAGTTTAACAAAATTTTTTTCATTTTGAAGTTTACCGAGGAGGAAATTAGTAAAACCATTGCACCCTGGGCCCAACTCCAATTTTTTTGACCAAAACTATTTTAAAGTCTAGATATATAAACCCCAAAAACCGACAGTGACCTCAACATCAAATTTCTGAATTTCAGATTTATCCCAACGGCACATTTTCCAGCCTTTTGCACCTTTCGTGCATTTATATTATGTGATTTAAGAACACTTACGATATACATATCAATTTTCAGAATTTCAGCTCATTTCCTTCACCCAATATCAAATGTAGTACCACCTCGTACTTCCCGAACTATTACAATACACAGTTTCAAAACCACTGATATTTCTTTACCACAGTATCAAATTAGTGGATTCCAGCCCTATTCCTTCACCCAATGCCCAATTAAGTACTATTTAGTACATTTTGTACAACTATGGTACACATTTCCAAACCCACCTCCATATTTTTATTCCAGATACTAACTAAGTACTATTTAGTACATTTTGTACAACTATGGTACACATTTCCAAACCCACCTCCATATTTTTATTCCAGATACTAACAGTGACCTCTATATCAAATTTCAGCATTTTAGTTCTCCCCCCTCACCCAATACTAAATTTAGTGGTATTTAGTACTTTTCGTATTTAGTACTTTTAACACAAATTTCTGAAACCAACTCCATGTCCATGAACAGCGACCCAATACCGAATTTCTGATTTCAAGCTCCATGAAGATACCATGCCAAATTTTGGGCTCCATACAAAAAGTTGAGTAACAAAGCCGTGCCAATGAATGGGCGATGATTTTATGGCAAAAGCTGGGTGAAAATGTCAATCCGATGAAGCGGGGGGAAATCCATGGCAATTTTTTTAACGATGAGGTATTGTGAGTTTTCAGTAAAAATAATCTTTTCAAAAAATTCAAATTCAAAATTTTTCTTCAAAGTGCAGGGTTTGCAGACTCGAAATTTAATTAAATGCGTTCCTGATTCATGTGAAAGCTCTCATTAAGTGGATTTATGATTTTTTAAGCCCTAAAAAGAATAATGCGATGCTTTTCCTATACATTATTTTTCCGAAGATCAAAAAATGTAAATATTTTGAGACTCAGCACGTGTCTGAAGGTGTTTAAAGACCATCGGCAACATTTCAAATGTTGTCGTTTTTACAACCAACTGATTTTATTAATTAATTTTAATTTGTGTATGCCAACCCAAAAATGGTTATTAATGTTTTTATTTGGACATATTTAGGTGTAAATCAATACCGTTACAAACGTTCCAACTAAGGGCCAACAACAGTTAGGCAATATTCCAAAATATAACTTGACTTAGAAGACCATAATCTCTGGGTTTGTAATGTGAACGTGCTGTGGCCAAGTTAACTCCTCCGGTTAATGACCTCTGAAGCTACCTGAAAAATGGTTAAATAATTGAAGCAAACGAAGATCAGATGTCTACGATTTAGCATCGATTAGTGTGCCCGACAACGCTTATTTGTTTTGGTTTTCGTTTTTTTTTTCGGTCATTATTGACTGCCGTTGGTGTTTTTCGTTTTTTTTTTAAATCATTACAAACCTGTTTTTGGTTATTGTATGTTGGGTTTTTGTTTTGTCAGAATTTTGTTTTAACTAATTTGCATGAGAATCGTGTTAAAATATTTATAATTTTTTCATTTTAGTGAAATTTTGTTGTGTCGTCGATACATTGAAAATCGTTTGGAATTTTTCAAAGAATTCGTTTTTTCTTGCCTTAAGTTGCAAATTAAATGGATGTAATTTATTTTTAAGATAAGAATTCAGCTTAATGGAAGTAGTTGGGAAATTCAGAATAAATGAGTCACCAAAAAAATCCAATAAGGTGTAGAGAAATATATTCTTTAATGGAAAGGTTAAACAATATTAAAAAATTCGAAAACAAAAGTAAAAAAATAGTATTATTATTAAAATCAAATAGAAATGCAAATGATGTAACAAAAATTAAAAAAAACACAACTTTTCAAAAGAAATTCTTAGAATATTCGAAGTAAAATATCCAAAAATCTAAAGTTATAAATCTGATAAATCTTCCAAAATATTCGTGCAAGATTAGAAAACGAAAAATATTCGCCTTTAAATATGAAAAAAATAAGGTATAAAACATATTACAAAATATTCTAATTTAATTAAAAGATCGCGTGTGTACAAGAAATGGCATGGCGGCCATCTGCCCGATATTTTATTCTTGATATAATAAAGTTTCACAGGTTTTCTTTAAATACCAGTAATTTATTTAAAATTTTAAAATTGTGTTCTAGTCGAAACATCCTTTATATAAAAGAGTAGTGAAATAACTAACTGACTGACCTGACGAAACGACTAGAAGTTAGAATTTTGATATTTTGCACGAGGATCAGTCTTGGTGCATAGGCTTGTGATAAGGCATGCATGCTTTTAGGAAATTCAAACTTTAAGGTTACGAAAAGTTCTGAAATGGTACTAAACTTCTAAAAGTTTACCATTTGGTATGATGTGGACGGATTGTATTAAAACAAGTAAAAAAGCAGCTAAGTTCGGCCAGGACGAACTTTTTATACCCTTCATCATTTGGAAAAACTTGAAAAGTCGAAAAAAAAACGTGGTCCTGCCTAAGTAATTTATGTCATAGGCTGTAGTGACTGTTCCTAACTTTATATACGAAATTTGAAACTATTCCGGTAAATAACGTCGCAAAAATTATCAAAATACCGAATATAGGGAGGAACCGTTATATAGGGGATATGTGATATCGTGGACCTATATAGACAATTCTCTTGCAGGGTAATGTACTCACAAGGAACTCCTTTCGTAGATCTTAAGACAATTCCATTAAAAACCAGTAAAGAAAGTCTTAAAGTCGGTCGGGGCCGACTTTATGATACCCTACACCACTTTGCTGATTTAGTAGAGCTGCGCATAACAATTAAAAGTTTTTATGGGAGAATTCAATCATACACGCTATGATTATAATATAATTTAAAGGTAAATAATTTAAAGGGCTAAATATGCCGAAGCATTTGTATCTTTTAAATTCGGACTTGTATTACCCATTTGGTGCACAATTAATTTGAAATCGGATAAAAATATAGATGGGAGCTATATCCAAATCAGAACCGATCTCGATAAAATTTGGCAAAGATATTTCTGAGCTGTATTTGATATATTTCCTTGAATATCGTTGTTACGGAGTGCATATTACGGCTGTGGGTAACAAATATGACAAATCGGATGAACAGTATATATGGGAGCTATAGCTATATCTGAACCGATCTTCACCAAATTTGACATACTAGATTCTAGACTCAATTCGGTCGTAAGTGCCGAATTTCATCCAATTTGGGCAAATATTAGAAGTTTGGTATACAATAAAATGTAAATCGGACGAAGTTATATATGGGAGCTATACCCAAATCTGAACCGATCTCGATAAAATTTAGCAAATGTATTTCTGAGATGTATTTGATATATTTCCCCAAATATTGTTGTTACAGAGTGTATATTACGGCTGCGGAGGGCAAAAATAACAAATCGGATGAACAATATATATGGGAGCTATAGCTATATCTGAACCGATTTCGATCAAATTTGGCATACTTATTTTCAGGCCTAATTTGGGTGCATATGCAAAATTCCATACAATTCAGGCTGATATTACACGTTTGGTGCACAATGAAAGGCAAATAGGACGAAGATATATTTGGGAGCTATATCTAAATTTTGACCGATTATCTCCAATTTCAATAGGGTTCGTCCTTGGACCAAACAAATGATCTGTGCAAAATTTCATCTGGATCGGGCAATAAATGCGACCTGTACTTTGTTTACAAAAATACATGGACAGACGGACGGACGGACAGACGGACGGACGGACGGACAGACGGACGGACAGACGGACGGACGGACATGCATAAATCGACTCAGAATGTGATTCTATGCAGATCATCAAAAGGAACTATGGGTCTATCTCGTTTCCTTTTGCCTGTTACAAACAAATGCACAAAGACATAATACCCTGACCACCTTGTGGTGTAGGGTATAAAAAAGAAATGCAAATTATTTAACAAAAATTTAAAAAATCACAATTTTTCAAAAATAAACAAGTAAAAAAGTTGTAAGTTCGGCCGGGCCGAACTTTGAATACCCTCCACCAATTGGTAATATTCAACAAATTCAAATAATATTCAAATTGGTAATATTCAACAAAATAAAATCCATTAAAAATTCTGTTAAAATCTAAAAAATACCGAATGTAGCTGTATATTGGGGTCTATACGACGACATGGACCTGCACAGATAATCTCCTGTCATATGCTGTAGTGTCCATTACGAACTTCAAATACCAAATTTGAAACAATTCCAGTAAATAATGTCGCTAAAATCATCAAAATACCGAATATCGGGTGGTACAGCTAAATGGGGGCTTTACGAAGACGTGAATCTACATGGCTCATTTTCTGTCTTAGGCTGTGGTATCCATTGCGAACTTCAAATATCAAATTTGAAACAATTCCGATAAATAATGTCGCTAAAATCCGTACCGTTATATGGGGGATATACAAAGACGTGGACCCACATGGCTCATTTTGTGGCTTAGGCTGTAGAATCCTTTACGAACTTCAAGTAGCAAATTTGAAACAATTCCGGTGAATAATGTTGCTAAAATCATCAAAATACCGAATATCGGGAGGTACCGTTATATCGGGGCTACACAAAGACGGGGACCTGTACAGACAATCTCCTGTAATAGGCTGTAGCGTCCATTATGAACATCAAATACCAAATTTGAAAGAATTCCGGTAAATAATGACGCTAAAATCAACAAAATACCGAATATCGGGAGGTACCGTTATATGGGGGCTATACGAAGACGGCAATCTCCTGTCATAGACTGCATCACCCATTACGAACATCAAATACCGAATTTGACAGAATTATGATGAATAATGTCACTAAAATCATCAAAATAACGAATATAGGGAGGTACCGTTATATGGAGGCTATGCCAAAACGTGGACTTATATGACCCATTTTCAGTACTAAAAGTCCTTCAGACATAATATACATTTGAGTAAAATTTTATCAACCTACTTCATTTCGTTCGGAAGCTAAAGTGATTTCCACAGACGAGTAGAAGGACAGACGAACGGACATCGCTAAATCGATATAGCATTTTATGCTAATCAAGAATATACATACTTTGTGGGGTCTAAAATGTATATTTCGAAGTGTTACAAACGGAATGACAAACTTAATATACCCTCCATACTATGGTGGAGGGTATAAAAAATTTTATTAAAAAATCCACGATTATGACTTTGAATAAAAGAAATATTATTAAAAAATCCGCGATTATAGCTTGAAAGAAAATATATTATTAAACAAGTAAGCAAAAGCTATAGTCGTGCGGGGCCGACTATGTGATACCCTACAACACTGCAATATGTTAGAAGCCCCCTTATGTCCAAATCCATTTTGAAAAGATCCGCCTTTATTACCCTTAGCAATTTGACCAGGGATATTTGCCCAATATTTACGTACTCTGTCGTGCTAGTAGTTCTTGTGGTCCATTTTACAGCTTAATTTAATCCAATGGTCAACCAAAATGCTAGACTTCTTCGATGTCCTTAACTCTCTTCTCAGGCGTGTCTATTGACTTCAATTGTGTGATCAGGAATTTTTTTCCGTTTTTGGTTCATTTGAACCCCTAACTATTTTGCGATCATCGCCAAAAGCAAAAGGCCCCTCTGTATCTACAAATTTAGACTCATCTATATGATTTGCTTGTCTACGATATTTGTATTGTATTTTTTCACACAAAAGTAGTGGTCCACTCTATCCGCTGTATCCTTTGGATTCTATTTGTGACCTCTATAACGGCTACAAAATCAGGAACATTTTTAGTTGTTGGTCCATTTCAACCCCTAAATATGAGGGTAATTGCAATATGTATATAATAACCCCAACTTGTGTTGTAAAATGAAAAAATATTACAAAATGTATTCTTCAATATTATAAGTCAAAATGAAAAAATCGCATGCGATAAAAAATATGAAAAAATAAGAAAAAATGTCACAAAATACTACAAAATCTATATTTACTAGGGGCATTCTGAATTGACAAAATTTGTCAAAATAGATCCAGCCATTCTTGAGATATAAGTATTCTAGCTAACATCCCCTTCCTTTGTATATATACATTGTATAATATCGCTATATGTACCCCATATATTTATATCGGGATCTATATAACGGTCAGAATTGACCTGCTCGAATATTTGTAATTTCGCCGAGATTGAAAATATTCGCGGTTTAATTAAAAAATTGACTTTTATTTAACACAAATGTTATGGTCTATATCACCCACTAAATATTACCCGATGGCCATTAAAATTGGAAGGCTTCTGCCCTGCCCTAAGCTCTAGCCTCATGCTAACTTCCGCGTTGATTGGTCTATAATTGCAACCTGTAGAGCAACTGTAAAATCAGGATTTTTTTCAATTTTTGGTCCATTTCAACCCCTAAATATTATGCGATCATCTCCAAAAGCAATAGGGTTCTATTCTGGCTATAGCCCCAACTCCATTTTCAATTTCGTGAAGATTGGGCTATAATTGCGACCTGTAGAGTGATTACAAATTAACATGGACAGACGGACGGACGGACATTCATAGCTAGATCGACTCAGCTCGGCGAGATAGGAAGATCCATACATACTTTCCTATGTGGGAAACCAATATTTCGAGGTGTTACATAATTTTTGGCCCAATCAAACTTATAATACCCCCAACACATAGTGTTGTAGGGTATAAAAAATCCACGATTATAGCTGTTAAAGCTTCCAAAAAAATCAAAAATCCACGTCGACGTCCACGTTATTTATAATAACTATAATAACTTTGAAAACTTTTTAAAAAAATGTAATTTCAAAGTCTACGATAAAAGCTCTGAATGTCTCAGCTCTGAAAAACTCACGATTATAGCAATGAAAGGATTTTCAGAAAAAAAAAAATATATTCTGTTATGGCTCTCAAAGTTTGGAAAATATTAATTAAATTACAAGATTTTGTCGCAGAAAGCTTTCGAAGAATATTATAAAAAATTATATTATAACTTTTAAAGCTTTCAAAAATCAAATCATAAATAAATATGCTAACTAATAATATTAGTGTATTGTTCAAATGGTTGATAAATGTCATTTTATAAAATGTTTTTCCGGAAACTTAAGAACGTGATAATAATCCAGGATTGTACGTTTGACAACGGTCAAAAGAATATTTTTAAAATTTTTTAGAAAAAAATCCTTAGAAATAGCTCTGAATGTTGGTTAAAAAATATTTCTAAAACGTCTGACCTCTGACTGTTGTTGTTGGAAAAATCTAAAATTCTTTCCCTTAAATTAAAAAAAAACATATTTAGAAAGGAAACCACGTTAAAAGAGCTAATGTCTGAGTGAAGTTATGAAAGCCCAGTTATGAAAGTTTTCAATTCCCACAACAATTTACGTCTTTATAACCCGTTTTTTTTTTTTTTTGACAAATAAATTTGTAAATTATAAACTTTTTACGTTGACCTACAATGATCTCTCATTAACAAGCCGCGAGTTATAATTCTGCAGGCTAGGCAAGTTTTAAAACAACAACAAGTTTTGTTTTATAAGTCGGACTCTTTAAACTCTTATATTAGCATTATTAAATAAACGACAACGCAAAGAAAAGATTTCGCTTTCAAAGTCATTACATTTTTTGCATTTTTTAAGAGTTTTTTTTCGTTTTTCGTTTTTTTTATTTAAGACGACTCATCATCACATTGAAATTATGTTGATGAAAAACAGAAACAAAAACACACACAACAACAACAAAATTAAATTATGAACGATTATGTTTTGTTGTTGCCGTTGTTGAGTCTTCTTCATCTTGTTGTTATTTGCCGCTCTTAACTTAAATCATTCGCATAAAGTGAAAGAATGAAAGTAATATTTGTGTTGTTGGTGTTTTTTTGCTTTTTGATGGATGGATTGGGTTGGCTCGGTTGACTGTGACGACTACCCAGTGTTCCATTGTCAGATGAATATCCGTCATCATCAGCAGCAGCATGCAGGGAACAGTAACTCTGTTGACCACTTGGTAAACATAGAAAACAATGTGTTGTTGTTGTTGTTGTTACTGTCCATCATCAACATCAGCAACAACAACACACAGTATGTAACCAATTGATGTGTGAAAGTGATTTCATTTTCTTTTTTGTGTTTTCTTTTTTTTTTGCAAAATTTCATCCACTTGTGCTCGGAGCAAAAAATAAAAGCAAATTGTACGAAAATTAAGAAATTTTTTATTCAGTTTTTTTTTTTTTATTATTAACAATTTAGACGCCGTGAACTATAATCGAGGGTCACTCTATGGGGTTAGTTTGATTAAAACACGTTCGATATGGAAGATGACGGTATATTTTTTTTTGCAGAGTTAAAATCGTTAAGAATCAAAGATATTATTGCAGATGGCTAAATAATATTCTTCAATAGCCATCAGCAATAAATTATGAAGTTTTAACAAAAAAACAGAACTTTGATGAAAAACTAATTTTTTAAATATTTTTAAACATTCAAGAAGGCCATAAATGTTTTTTTTTATAACGGTTTTAGACCCTAGGTCTATTTAGACCAAATCCGTTTCACAACATTTGGAGTCGATCTAGCGATGTCCGACCGTCTGTCTGGTAGGTGTGCACGATAACTCTCAAAGGGAATATCCGATTTGGTCCAAACTTGGTGCATCGTAATATTATTATCAAACTAATAAGAATAATAATAATAATAATAATAATAATAATAATAATAATAATAATAATAATAATGATAATAATAATAATAATAATAGTAATAATAATAATAATAATAATAATAATAATAATAATAATAATAATAATAATAATAATAATAATAATAATAATAATAATAATAATAATAATAATAATAATAATAATAATAATAATAATAATAATAATAATAATAATAATAATAATATAATAATAATAATAATAATAATAATAATAATAATAATAATAATAATAATAATAATAATAATAATAATAATAATAATAATAATAATAATAATAATAATAATAATAATAATAATAATAATAATAATAATAATAATAATAATAATAATAATAAGAATAATAATAGGTTACTGCCCAGAAAGAGAAAGTATAATCCTGTTTGATCCAACCTTTTAAATCCTAATATTTGCATCAGCGCTAGGTCAAGTGCGAAAATAGACAATATCATTCGACTCCCCCGCAAAGGGTCTAAATTCTTCGCAAATCTCAATATTTCTATCAACACAAGATCTGTTATAAAGATGGTAGAGATCGGAAGATCATAACTTGCGAAACAATGCAGCGATTCTTTAAAAATTGATACATCTAAATATTTCTCTCAACCAAAAACCTGAGATGAATATGGAATTTATTATTTCGCATAAAAATTAATATAAATGTCCGATTTTCTATTTGCATCTGTATTAGATGAAGTATGAAAATTGCAAAATAGTCGACTATATCTCGTACATCAGGCACATTTAAACATTTTATAAAAACTATCATATCTCATATAAAGTGAACTAATTAACCTGACACGTCGCAATATTTATATCATATTTATTTAGGTCTGATACGAAATGAACAATATTAGCCCATTCCTTCGGAATCTACTCCATAGAGGGTCAACAATTTGAATAATCATAACAGATGTCAAAATATATTTAAATAATCGAACATTGGCTGAGGGACAGATGTATATCTGTCCACAAAACCGACTGATATTTTTAACATGCTTTTATGTAAAAAATACGACAATTTCCACTAAACCGCGAATATCATTTCTGATCGTTACATTGATGCTGATATCCAAGATATTGCATATATTGAAAAAAAATATACAATATCGTATATAAAAAAAGGGGATGTTTGTTAGGCCGCTTATAACTCAAGAACGGAATTTTGTTAATTCTTACCAATCCAGAATGACCTTTAATCTAGAAAAATCTAAAAAAACGCGCTAATCAAAATGTGAATATTTTCCTTTATTTTTTTTGTGATATTTTTTATCGCATGAGGTTTTTTCAATATGACTTACAATAAATTAATTGTAATACTTTTCTTACCTCACAAAACTATGTGTTTAGCGCATGATATGCAGGTCGCAATTATTATTCGATATTTTTTTGAAATTTTGCATCCTAAGATGAGAATAGAAGTCAATTGCATTTGAAAGATGTTCGCAATATTAAAGAAATGGGTTTAAAATGTTCCAAAAACTTAAAAATTGTGTATTAATAAATTTCGCAGTAGCCCTATGGTATAGGTATCGTTTGAAAGGTGATTCCTTTTACTTTCCGAATATGTATTGACCTAAAATTGAATTTAATGATTTCATGAAAGTTATCAGCACCACCACTGTGCAAAATTCAGAAGGGGGTTAGGAACATATGACTGGTACCATTAGAAAGCTGGCGAGGAGTACTTTCAGAAACATCCAGAGTTGGAATCTAGGAGAGATAGGTCCATATGGAAGGTATCATTAAAAAGCTGATACTTCGTAAATATGTATAGAAAAGGATTGAAATTGTAATTAAAAACAAGTAAAAAAGCTGTTAGTTCGGCCGGGCCGAACTTTGAATGCCTTCCACCATTTGGAACGAATTTGACAATTTTCAAAAAATATTAAAATTCTGTTAAAATTTTAAAAATAGCAAATGTAGCCGTCATGTTTGGGATTAAACAACGACGTGGACCTATATAGGCAAGTTTTATCATAAGCCATTACAATATTCAAATGCGAAACTTGAAAAAATATTCGGTGAATAATGTAGCTAAAATCATCATAGAGGGAGGTACTATTATATGGGGGTTATACCAAAATGCGCATCTCGACAGACAATTTTCTGCCTTAGGCTGTAGTATCCATTTCGAACTTCAAATACCAAATTTAAAACAATTCCGATGGATAATATCGCTAAAATCATCAAAATACCGAATATAGAGAGTTACCGTTATATAGGGGTTATACCGTTATATAGGGGGTATACCGTTATATATAGGGGTTATTCGGACCTGCACAGATAATTTTCTGTCTTATCCATCTATTTCCATTTCCTAATTCAAATACCAAATTTGAAACAATTCCGGTGAATAATGTCGCTTAAATCATCAAAATACCGAATATCGGGAGGTACCGTTATATGGAGGCTTTACGAAGACGTGGACCTGCACAGACAATTTTCTGTCTTAGGCTGTAGTATCTATTTCGAACCTCAAATACGAAATTTGAAACAATTGCGGTAATTAATGTCGCTAAAATCATCAAAATACCGAATATCGGGAGGTACCGTTATATGGGGGCTATACCAATATGTGAACCGTATCAAAAGTCCTGCAGACATAATATACATTTGAGTACAATTTTATCAACCTACTTCATTCCGTTCGGAAGCTAGAGTGATTTCCACAGACGGACGGACATCGCTAAATCGACATAGAATTTTATGCTAATCGGGAATATATATACTTAGTTGGGTCTAAAATGTATATTTCGAGATGTTACAAACGGAATGCCAAACTTAATATATCCTCCATACTATGGTGGAGGGTACAAAAAAAAGGGTTTTTGGAAATTCGAAATTTAAGAATGAAATGAAAAAAATGAAAATGAAAAAAAAAATGAAAATGAAAACCAGTAAAGAAAGTCCTAAAGTCGGGCGGGGCCGATTTTATGATACCCTATACCACTTTGCTAATTTAGTTGAGCTCCACTTAATAATTAAAAGTTTTTCTGGGAGAATTCAATCATACACGCTATGATTATAATTATAATTTAAAATTCAAAGGACTAAATATGCCGAAGCATTTGTATCTTTTAAATTCGGACTTGTATTGCCCATTTGGTGCGAAATTAATTTGAAATCGGATAAAAATATATATGGGAACTATATCCAAATCTGAACCGATCTCGATAAAATTTGGCAAAGATATTTCTGAGCTGTATTTGATATATTTCCCTGAATATTGTTGTTACGGAGTGCATATTACGGCTGTGGGTAACAAATACAATAAATCGGATGAACAATATATATGGGAGTTATAACTATATCTGAACCGATCTTCACCAAATTTGGCATACTACCTTCTAGACTAAATTCGATCGTATGTGCCAAATTCCATCCCATTTGGACAAATATTAGACGTTTGGTGCACAATAAATGGTAATTCGGGCGAAGTTATATATGGGAGCTATATCCAAATCTGAACCGGTCTCGATAAAATTTAGCAAAGGTATTTCTGAGCTGCATTTGATATATTTCCCCAAATATTGTTGTTACAGAGTGCATATTACGGCTGCGGAGGACAAAAATAACAAATCGGATGAACAATATATATGGAAGCTATAGCTATATCTGAACCGATTTCGATAAAATTTGGCATACTTATTTTCAGGCCTAATTTGGTTGTATGTGCAAAATTCCATACTATTCGGGCTAATATTACACGTTTGGTGCACAATAAAGGGCAAATCGGACGAAGATATACACTGGTGGCCAAAACTAAAGCAACTGAAATTACAAGGAGAATGAATGCCCTGTAACGTTTTCAAAAATTAAGAAAATGAGAAAGTTTTTCTTGTTTTAAATTAGGTACTTTATTCACTTTTTAAAAAACTAAAACATAAAACCAAAATTCATTTTTATATAAAAAATAATGTTTGGTAAATTCAATTAACCCGATTTTGGCTTGGACAAAACAAAAGCAACTCTGTTGTACATTCATATAACCGCTGCAATTTCAGTTGTTTTTACTGTGATATTTATCGCTTTTTGCTTCCTTCGACAATTTCGCTTGTCATAAATCCTTTTTGAGAAGTTTTTACAACAGTATGTGTTTTTCTTTTCGTTTTTTAAGTACTGCCCAAAAAAATTTTAAAAATGGCTAGAAGCAAATACAGTACCTGAATAAAACAGCAAATTATCAGTGACTATCAAAACAACATATCACAGAAAATGATTTCCGAGAAATATTTCATAAATATTTATGTGATTTCATAATTATTTCTGTATACTAAGTCGGTTTTTTTTGAAACTGGATCAGTAGTAACAGTCCATAACGGATGAAGCCCGTGAAGAACTTAAGCCCGTACTGATCCACAAATTGTGAGAGAAATAAAAAACAACTATTTAAGAGTTCAACTGGATTGGTGAGAGAGCAATCATTGGATATAAGCTCGAGATCAGTGCGTAGACGAGTAGTGGCAGCTGGTCTGCATGCCCGTAAGACATCAAAAAAACATTTTTATCTGAAAAAATCAAAAAGGCTTTCGGAAACGATAATTTTAAGTGGAATCAAGCTCAATGGAAAAAACATTATTTCTGGGATGAGTCTACGTTTAATATTAAAGGCTCAGACGTGAAAAAATTTACGGTGAGAAGACCAAAAAATGAAGGACTCAAGCCACAGTGTTGCAAAGGTACAGTGAAGCATGAGGGAGGGTCAAAAATGGCGTGGCGCTGTTTTTCTTTCTATGGACTTGGGCCTATCCATAAAATAAAGGAAGTTGTGAATCGGTTTGTTTACAAAGATGTGTTGGACATCACGTTGTTCCCTTACACTGAGTAAAATATTCGGCTGATTTGGGTGTTTCAGCATGACAATGATCCCAAACTTATATCAAAACTTATCAAATATTGGTTGCGGGAGTCAACAATTCATGTTTTGTTATGGCCGGCACAATCACCTGACCTAAACTCCTTAGAAAACCTTTGGAGTATCGTAGATAGGAAGATCAAGAGAGATTCGGAAATAAATAAGCACAACATTTTCTAAAGAATTCGGGGTGCCTGGGAAAGCACACCCAAGGACCAAATTGAGCGTGTTATAGATTCAATGCCTCGTAGGTGTGCAGCTGCTATCAAAAATATTGGTTATGCTGTCGACTACTAGCCAAAATTTAATTATTTTAAAATAAAAAATCAAAAGTTGCTTTAGTTTTGACCAAGCAAAAATTGGATCATTTTAGTTTTCCACATATTATTTTTCGTTCAAAATTATTATTGTGTTTTTATTTTCAGTTTATTGAAAGTGAATGAAACCCCTCATTTAAAACTGGAAAAATAATTACGATTTGTTTATTTTTGTAAAAGTTACAGGACATTTATTGGCTTTGCGATTTAAGTTGCTTTAGTTTTGGCCACCAGTGTATATGGGAGCTATATCTAAATTTTTACCGATTATCTCCAATTTCAATAGGGTTCGTCCTTGGGCCAAACAAATGTTGTTTGCAAAATTTCATCTCAATCGGATAATAAATGCGACCTGCATTTTGTTCACAAGAATACATGGACAGACGGACGGACAGACGGACTGACATGCATAAATCAACTCAGAAAGTGATTCTATGCAGATCATCAAAAGGAACTATGGGTCTATCTCGTTTCCTTTTGCCTGTTACAAACAAATGCACAAAGACATAATACCCTGACCACCTTGTGGTGTAGGGTATAAAAATGAAATGAAAAACTTTAAATTTGGTATGTGAACGCCGACAAATATTATTTGATACAAAATATCACATGCAGCCGCAAGATAATTCTCTACCAGTACCAGAGTAGAACGGGCTTATTGAACGTGCTCCCAGGAGCGCACTCGCTCGAGTTCGAGTGAATTTAACTGTTTGTACAAATTCGAGCTAGTTTTTCGGAGGCCTGGTTTAGATACAGCTAGTGCTTCTATATTTGTTGCATGAGGGAAATTGTATTTTGGTGCAGCCTAGAAATACCTCGGTCAAATTTGGCGGAAATTAAAATAAAACTTCTAAAAAAATATGTGTTCCATATGACTTAGAATTCGAAACAGTTATCCAAAATTAGATTAATACAATTTTAATTCAAACTTTCACATGGACTGCGATAAATTACGATAGGTAGCATATAGCGTTAAAAATTTGGATGAAATGCTTCCCCACATTACAAGAACCCTTATTACTTTTCTCATGCATGTGTTTTTTCGCCAGACTTATTACACCACCCTCGTATCTCTTCACTTCAATTCACATATTAATGTTTTGTCCATTTGTTATTATTCTCTTTGGTTATGCAACAATAAATACGATTATTATATTCATCCGTTGATTTCATAACTCTTGGCCCTTATTAGGAAATTGCGTGTACGAGGAGAGTTTGGCAAACGCTATTTAAAAACGAAGGTTGGTAAACGAAAGAAATAGTCAAACCTAGAAAAAAGAGGAAAATATAATTTTATCTATCTTGAGGTCTTTCTTGTCCCAAGTGGCTCCTAAGCGTCGCTGTGGCCGAATAATTGTCTGAAATGAAAACCACAATTGTGATATTTTTGTTTGATATAATACCTTCATTGGCGGTAGTTGAGGTTTGGTTTGGGATTTTTGCACAGGAAATATGCTCATTAAAATGTGCAATATGCTTTGTGGTGAACTTCGGAATATGGTCATAGCACACAATTAGAATATAAATAGTTTGGATAATTATTTATTTATTTATTTTGTGTTTTCAACTATTATATATTTTATTGTTTTCACATGTACTAACGAGTTTTGTTTGCCAAATTTCGGATTTATTTGCAGAAATTTATTTGATTTAATTATTTTTGACATTATCAAGTGGATGATGGGACAATTGCTAATTGCCTGATAACTGGCAGTGGATTTTTGAAAATTATTTTCATATCTCTAAAATTTGCAAGAAATTAAAATTATGCAATTAAAGTTTAATGAAAATTCATGGTGTTGTGTGGGTTTGTGGTCATCAATTATGACCAAAACTAATCTGAAAATCTTAGTAGTGATGTCATTTTTAGAAAATTATGTACTCAACTCTAGATGTTTTATTTTTATTTTTTTATTTGGAGGACAAAAGATGGAAGACTTGTCAAAGGTGACCCTGTAAAGGCATTTTATCTATGTGGACATGCCTATGTCGACCCTTAATAACCTGAAAACGATTTTTCCCAAGATAACATGGTTAGACCCCATATTTAAATGAGGAACATTGCTAGCCATATTCTATGACATGTACCTCCAGGCTGAGGGTATAAAAAATCGTGTTTGTATAAAAGTTGCATTAAACGCCCTTGTCTTTGAAGGGAAATTTATAGGATTTATTTAATAATAATATTGTACCCTACACCGCATAGTGGTAAGGGTATAATATCTTTGTGCATTTGTTTGTGACATGAAGAAGGAAGCGAGATAGAGCTATATTTACTTTTGAGGATCTTCATAGAATCACTTTCTGAGTCGATTTATGCATGCCAGTCATGCATATCCGATTTGAGGTTTTAAGTCCCTTACATGTGTGTCACCAGATGATGTGGTACCAGATGTCAGATTTCGATGTAGCTGCCATATACATGTTTCATCCGATTTAGCGTTTTAAGTCCCTCAGATTCGTAATATGCACTTCACAAGAATGATATTTGGTACCGGATAACTTATGGAACTCAAAAATACCTCTGACAAATTTTATCGAAATCGGATCAGATTTGGATATAGCTCCCATATATATCTTTATCCGATATCTGGTTCATTGTGCACTAAATGTACAATATCAGCTCGAATGGACTGCATTTTGGCAGTTCCGACGGACTTAAGCAAGTACTTTAAATCTTGTTGAAAATCGGTTCAGATATAGCTATAGCTTCCATATATATGTTTCATCCGATTTAGTGTTAGAGTCCCTCACATGCGTAATATGCACTCTTTGGTACCAGACATCACATATAGTTCAGAAATAACTGTTTAAAATATTGTCAAGATCGGTTCAGATTTTGATATAGATCCCATATATATCTTTGTTCGATTTCAGATTTTTTGTGCACCAAATGGCCAATATCAGTCCAAATTATCTGAATTTTGGCACATCCGACGGAATTTAGTCTAGAATATAGCTATATCACCCCTATATATGTTTCATCAGATTTGCTGTAAATGTCCCTCACATGCGTAATATGCACTCCACGACAAGGATATTTCATACCGGACATAAGATACAGCTTTAAAATACCTCAGCCAAATTTTATCGAGATCGGTTCAGATTTTTATATTTCTTCGATATACATCTTCATTCGATTTTAAGGTTATTCTGCACCATATATGCAATATCAGCCCGACTTGGATAGATTATTTTATATTCAACCAAATGTTACCATTTGGTGAATCTCCTTATTATTATTATTTTTATTATTATTATTTTTATTATTATTATTATTATTATTATTATTATTATTATTATTATTATTATGATTATTATGATTATTATTATTATGATTATTATGATTATTATTATTATTGTTATTATTATTATTATTATTATTATTATTATTATTATTATTATTATTATTTTTATTATTATTATTATTATTATTATTATTGTTATTATTATTATTATTATTAATATTAATATTAATATTAATATTATTATTATTATTATTATTATTATTATTATTATTATTATTATTATTATTATTATTATTATTATTAG
>NW_026712344.1:224188-296688 GCF_030504385.1 Musca domestica | reverse complement strand
TTCGATAATTGATGATTTCTTGAATTCCATTTGCAACTTCGAATGATTTGAATTAAAAACCATTAAAGAAAGGTTGAAAGTCGGGCTATATGATACCCACACGAATATTCATATTTAGTAATAAAATCACACTAGTAAAACATTGGTTGGATACCCCATACTAAGTCCGTCTGTTGAAATAAATATAGAGGTTACAATTTTCAAGAAAATTCGTATTTAAAATGACCCACATTTAGGTCGCTATTTAACGGTACCTCCTGTTTTCCGATATTATGAAGGTTTTTGAAACTATATCTAAAAAAATCAGCTAAAATTTGTTAATTCGAATCCTCAATGCATGTATTAATTCCTAGAAAAACTTAACCATTATCAGTCCAATTTTTTAAGATTTTCGACTTGGGACTTACCTACACCCGAAAATACTTCAAGCTAAACAGCCAAAGATTCATTGCTGGCCAAAAAAATCTATTTTCGGTTAACTCCTCACCTCTTCTACACTCGATATTACAAATTTAAATCGACCATTTTAACACAAATTTATATAGAATAGATTAAACTTTTTTTAAGCAATATTACTTCCATCATTACACAGGGTGAGATAAAAAAAAAACTGCAAAAAATACAAACCGCATAATTTTAACATTTTTAAAAAAAAAATTATTGAATGAAAGCAAAAAATCTCGGAAATAGCATAAATTTTTAGAATAAGTTTAAATTTGTTCGAATTGGTCACCTTTGGCAAGAATTATGGCCTTCGAACGGCCAATGAAACCGCCACACGCTGCCCGAATGTTGCTCTGCGGTATTTTGGCCCATTCCCGGCGAAACGCTTGCTTGAGGTGATCGACACTTTGGTATTTTTTAGTGCCAACCTTGCTTTCCAAAATACTCCAGGCTTCAATACACACTCCAGAATATTTTCGCGATAATATTCGGCATTTATTCTGATGCCACGGTCGATAAATATGAGCGGAGAGCTACCATCGGCTGTTATGGCGGCCCACACCATCACCATTGCCGGCGCCTGAGTCCTGGTGGCCAAGAGAAGGCGCCTATTTTAAGCTGACCTCTTTTGGCAAGTAACCACGATCATTTTGTTTGTTTACAAACTGCTGGACAACAAATGTTTTCTCATCGGAGAAAACCAAATTCGGCAGTTCAACACTTTCGGCTAAGCGAAGCAACTCTTTTGAGTCTATTTTCTTTCTGTTGCGGTGTAAGTTCTTGCACTTTTTGGAATTTCAATGGCTTTACCCCGAGCTCATTTTTCAATATTTGCCGAATGTTATATTGCGATATGTTCAGCTCACGAGCCATTTTTCGGCCACTGTGAGGCGGGTTTCGATCAAGTCGCTTCTTTACTTTTCGAACCATTTTTGCTGATGTTGCTGTTTTCTTCCGTCCACTTCCTTGACGTGGGGCTACGCTACCAGTATCACCGTAACGAGCGATGGTCCGAGACACAAAAGATTTATTCACATTTACATGCTGGAGTGCTCTAACGACAGCCACTGGTGGTTTTCCAGCCAAATATAAAGAAATCTCCCTATCACGCTTGAATTCTATCACGAATAACTTTTTTTCTGGAAAATTCTCACCAATATGCTTTTGTAGACTTGTAAACAATATAATGAGCTGTCACTGGAATAATTTTAACAGCTGTCGGACAAGTGGCTTAGAAATGACGGTTGCAGTTTTTTCATCTCACCTTCATCTATATAGAGAAAATTGTTGTTTTTGTACCTTCCAAGTTTGAGTTGGCCAAATCGAAGTATTATCTTAATTGTACGATGTGTCAAGTATTAAATATATGGGACATCTCCATTGCATAATACAGGATTTGTGTTTTTTCGCAAAATTTTCGACTTTTGTGAGGGTGATACCAAAAAAGCGGGCCGATACTGTCCAAATGCGATTTAAGTTTTGTTAAAATTTCACAATATGCCAAGTTGAGATCAAATGGAATATTCATTGCAAGTGTTATTATGACTAGATGGATTCTAAATGTCTTGGGACAGATTTCGGTCAAAAAGAGCTAGGGTATGAAGGATTTTTGAAAAAGTGTGTCTAACCGTGTCTAATCTTGACAATATCTTGCATTCACTGTTCAGCAGATTGATTCCACTTGTCACAAAGTTAGTTTTACCACAATTAGTTAGGCCGGCAAAATATCTAGAAGAATGACCTGCAAAATAGTAAATGAGAGGTTATATAATTTTTCCCAATAAGTTCTGGATCGTCCATAGATACCTTTTAAATAAGCATTTTGCCCTGAAGGCAATTAATTGTTTTTGGATATGCGTGAAATCGCACAGTATCTATGACGGAATTTTAGACCTAAAACCACATAAGTCCATACAATTAGCAATTAAAAAATATAAACCAAAAATCATTGCTGCTGATTTAAACACAATTTTTCTTGGGGCGTTGCAAAAGACATGGCCATTCACAAGGTGTTGCATGTTGTAGGTCATGCAAAAAAAAAAAAAAACAAACAATCCAAAATATGTCCCACTCAAAATGTGAAAAGATCGAAACAATAAATTCTAAGGCAAATTGTTGTTACGATACGTTGGCATAACACGAGGCGGCACTTAATTATGGTAATTAAAAAAAATTGTCAAGGTCACAAGATGAAAACATAAATCGCACATGGCTTAATAATTACATACACTAGCTCGCTCTCATACGTATGTATGTAACTGAAAAAATAATAAAAATGGATATACGGCTTTTGCTCCCCATTATTATTTCATTTAATGCTATATTTCTATGAATAGGTGGCTTATTAAAACCGAAACTTGATAGAAAATTAAACAAACAATTTTTGGTTACAGAGCTCAGCTATGGCACCAAGAAAACTCTTGTCCACACCTCCCACCCCCCATCTGAACGTTTATTACATTTGAATATTACAATTTGGTTTTTGGGGTCACGGTGAGCTTAAATATCTCTGTCAGCAAATAATTTTTCCAGCCATCGGTTTCCACGAATCTACGTTGCGCTAGCCATGAGCTGAACTTGGTGGCTACCGTCAATGGCGCTATTATTTTATGACGACTCAGCAATTATGAGCTGTTTACAGCAAGTTGTGTTTTTTGTTTTCATTCATTCATTTTCAGTTAATTATTTAAAGTGTTTTTAAATATTGTTGTAATAGGGTATCAGCTGTTTCATTCAACAAAAGAAATGAAAAAACAAGTAAGCAAAGGCTACAGTCGAGCGGGGCCGACCGTTGAATACCCTACAACACGATAATATACGATAAAGTTTATATAGGCGAGATACTCGAAAGAATTCCACAAGATATTGTGACAAATAATAAAAAAAAAACATCAGGATTCGTTCTCTAATTTTCGAATTATAGCAACTTAAACTAATTTGCTCATTTCCAATTTTTTGGTAGATGTTGCACTTAAATGGTCTTCCTAGATCTGGAACCAATATTTCCCAAAGATCTATAATCTCTCAGAAGTGGCAAAAGATTAACATTTATTATTGGTTTTTTATTGAAACGCATCTATATGAGATACAGACATTTGACTATATTCTTCCACGAAATCAGCGTTAACGAAATAGTCAGAAGTGCGTCTTTCCTGTATTTGTGAATTCTCCAAAAAGTCACTGGAATGGACATTTTCGTATTTTGTCTACAAAAGTTGGCAAACTCCTTTACACATTTAATATTTTTGGATGGCCATCCAAAACTGCTTGGCTTTTGTAATGTCCGGTAACCCCCATTCAAATGTGCGTGAAGATCGGGCGATAATTACGACATGCTGACAATTTTGCAGTTTTTTGGTCCATTTCAACCCCTAAATATATGGCGATCATCCCCAAAAAGAGTAGGCTTCTATTCTGACCCTCATCTTATCCCCATGCAAAATTTCGTAAAGATCCGGCCATAAATGCGATATGTATATGATATCCTGATATCCTAACTACTTAGTTTTGTTAGCTGTAGAAATATTACCAAATGTTTAATTAAAAATGAAAATATGCCAAAAATATGACAAAATTGAAAAAATATGAGAAAATATTACAAAATCAATATTTTCATCTTTAGAGAGATATTTTTATGCGATTTTTTTAGACGTTTTTTCTTTCCTGCCAAGGGGCCATTCTGAATTAATGAGAACTGTCGAAATCAATTCAGCCGTTCTCGACATATAAGAGATCTTTCAAGCATATCTTCTTTGATAGACATATATATCGCACATATTTTGCTATATATCCGATTTGTTGGATGTTAACATCAATTTAAAGATCAGAAGTAACCTTGTTATGGCTTTAGATTTCGCAAGGATTTAAAATATTCGCGGTTTAATGAAAATTTTTGAATTTTTTCAACACAAAATATATGATCTATTTTACCCGCTAAATATTATCCGATGACCACCCAAATTGGTAGGCTTCTTCCCCACCCTAAACTCTAGCTACATCAGAAATTCCGCGTCGATTGGTCTATAATTGCGACCTGTATAGCTACTGCAAAATCCGAAATTTTTTCAGTATTTGGTCCATTTCAACCCCTAAATATTATGCGATCATCTCCAAAAGAAATAGGGTTCTATTCTGACCTTAACCCCACCTCCATTTTCAATTTCGTGAGGATCGGGCCATAATTGCGACCTGTAGAGTGATTACAAATTAACATGGACAGACGGACAGACGGACGGACGGACATACATAGCTAGATCGACTCAGCTCGGCGAGCTAGGAAGATCCATATATACTTTCCTATGTGGGAAACCAATATTTCGAGGTGTTACATAAATTCTGGCCCAATCAAACTTATAATACCCCCAACACATGGTGTTGTAGGGTATAAATATTTATAGAAGCAATAGATATACTGGATCAAATGGAAAAATTCGGTTGAATATGAAACAAGTAAAAAAGCAGTATGTTCGAATTTTGAATACTCTCCACCGTTTGTGGCGAAATTGAAAATTTTCAAAAAAAAAAAAAAATTAATAAATAAATAAAATCCGTTAAAAATTCACCTTATAGGGGGTCTATACGAAAACGTTGACCTGCATAGGCACCGTTTTGTTACAAGCCTTTACAATATCAAATACGGAAAAAATTGAAAAAAAAAATCAAAAAAAAAAATATTATAATAAAATCCGTTAAAAATTCATTAAAAATCTTAAAAATACCGAATGTAGACGTTATAGGGTGGTCTATATGAAGACGTGGACCTACATAGGTAAATTTTGTCATAAACCGTTGCAATATCAAATACGAAACTTGAAAACAAAATCCGGTGAATAATGACGCATCATCAAAATACCGAATATTGGGATGTACCGTTATATCGGAGCTGTATGAAAACCTGGACCAGCATAGACAACTTTCTGTTACAGACTGTAGTAACTATTAAAAACTTCAAATACGAATTTTCAAACAATTTCGGTGAATATTGTACCCATATCGTCAAAATACCAAATATTGAGAGGTACTGATATAGATGGCCAATACGAAGACCTGGATCTGCATAGAGAAATTTCTGTCATAGACTGTACGAATTTTAATACGAAATTTGAAACAACTCTGGTGAATAATGTCGCTAAAATTATCGATATACCGAATATTGGGAGATACCGTTATATGGTGGCTATACGATATCGTGGACCGATATAGCCCATCTTCGAACTTGACCTGCCTGCAGACAAAACACTGATCTGTGCAAAATTTGAGCTTCCTGTCTTTATTCGTTTTGACTCTAGCATGATTACAAGAGACGGACGGACGGACACGGCTAAATTGTCTTAGAATCTTACGTTGATCAAGAATATATGTACTTTGTTATAATTACTTCGTACTTTGTAATGAGTACTTCGAGTTACAAACGGAATGACGAATTTAATATAGCCTCAACTGGAGGGTATACAAATCTATGCTGATATTGCATATGCACAGCGAGATGAAAAAAACTGCAACCAAATTCAGACTGCAGTCATTTCTAAGCCACTCGTCCGACAACTGTTAAAATTATTCCAGTGACAGCTCATTATATGGTTTACAAGCGTACAAAAGCATTTTAGTGAGAATTTTCCAGCAAAAAAGGTTATTCGTGATGGAATACAAGCGTGATGGTGTGATTTCTTTGTATTTGGCTGGAAAACCGCAAGTGGCTATCGTTAGAGCACTCCAGAATTTAGATGTGAATAAATCTTTTGTGTCCCGCACCATCGCCCGACGTCAAAGAAGTGGACGGAAGAAAACAGCAACATCAGTAGAAATGGTTTGAAAAGTAAAGAAGCGACTTGATCGAAACCAGCGCCGCAGTGGCCGAAAAATGGCTCGTGAGCAATATCGCAATATACCATTCGGCAAATATTGAAAAATGAGCTGGCATTGAAATTCTATTGAAATGCAAGAACTTATACCGCAACAGAAAGAAAATAGACTCAAAAGAGCTAAAGAGTTGCTTCGCTTGGCCGAAAGTGGTGAACTGCCGAATTTGGTTTTCTCCGATGAGAGAACATTCGTTGTCCAGCAGTTAGTAAACAAACAAAATGGTCGTGTTTACTTGCCAAAGAGGTCAGCTGAAAATGTATACCTTCGGTTGGCCACCAGAACTCAAGCGCCGGTCGTGGTGCTTGTGTGGGCCCCATAACACCTCTCCGCTCGTATTAATCGACCGTGGCATCAGAATAAATTTCGAATATTATCTAGAAAATATTCTTCAAGGTGTATTAAATAGTTGCGCACGCAAATATTTTGGCCGCTGACCTTGGACATTCCAACAGGACTCAGCACCATCGAACTCAGTACGCGTCACCCAAGAATGGTTACAAAATGAGGTTCCTCGATTCATTTCCAGCGCACAATGGCCACCAAAATCTCCTGATACCAATCCGTTGGACTATTGTGTCTGGAGTATTTGGGAAAGCAAGGTTGGCACTAAAAAATACCAAAGTGCCGATCACCTCAAGCAAGCGATTGGCCGGGAATGGACCAAAATACCGCAGAGCAACATTCGGGCAGCGTGTGACGATTTCATTGGCCGTTTGAAGGCCATAATTCGTGCCAAAGGTGACCAATTCGAACAAATCTAAACTTATTCTAAAATTTGATGCTATTTCCGATAGTTTTTACTTTCATTCAATAAAATTAAAAAATTATGGCGTTTGACTTTGTTGCAGTTTTTTATCTCACCCTGTATGGGAGCTGTATCCAAATCTGATCGGATCTCCATAAATTTGACAAAGGTATTTCTGAGATATATCTGATATCTGGTACCAAATGTCATTCTTGTGGAGTGCATATTACGAATGAAACATACATATGGGAGCTATAGCTATATCTGAACCGATTTTCAAATTTGATGTGCTTGCTGAATTCTGAATTCGGTTGGATGGATGTTGGCCTAGGGACTGATATTGGCCATTTGGTGCACAATTAACCCGAAATCGATTGAATATATACATAGGAACTATATCCAAATCTGAACCACTCTTGATATAATGTGGCAGAGGTATTTCTGGGCTGCATCTGATATCTGGAACCAAAGATCATTCTTGTGGAGTGAATATTACGCATGTGAGAGATTTAAAACCCCAAATCGGATGGAACATATATATGGGAGCTATAGCTATATGTGAACCGATTTTCACCAAAATGTGAGGTACTTGTTTCTAGGATGAATTTCGACTGAGTTGCAAAAGATTCAGTTAATGTGGGCTGATATTAGCCATTTGGTGTACAATAAACCAGATATCGGATAAAGATATGTATGGAAGCTATATCCAAATCTGATCTCCATAAAATTTAAAAGAGGCATTTTTGAGCTCCATAAGTTATCTGGATCCAAATATCATTTTTATCGAATGCATATCGGATGAAATCGGATGAAGCATATAATTGGGAGTTTTAGTTATATCTGAACAGATTTTCACCAAAATTGAAGCACTTTTAGGCTGAATGGAAAATTCAGTTAATTTGGACTGATATTGGCCATTTTGTGGACAATTAACCCGAAATCCGTTGTAGATATATATGGGAGCTATATCTAAATTTGAACCAATCCTCATCAATTTCAATAGAGCTCGTCCTTGGACCAAACAGATATTGTTTGCAAAATTGCATCTCAATCGGATAATAAATGCGACCTGCATTTTGTTCACAAAAATATATGGACAGACGGACTGGCATGCATAAATCGACTCATAAAGTGATTCTATGAAGATCCTTAGAAGTAATCTCGTTTCTTTCTCCCTGTTACAAACACATGCACAAATACGTAATACCCGTACCACTATGTGGCGCAGGATATAAACATGTTAGTCATGGGCGTTTGAATATTTTTTTTTATTTATTTATTTTTTTTTTTTCTAAAAATAAAAATCAATTTTCAATTTTTTCTCAAAAATTTTTGACCTCTCCTCAAACAATAGCCTCCAAAAGCTAACCTCTTTCCAAAACGGTGGCCCAGTGGAAACAGTCATTGTTGTCTTCACATTTTTCTTTTCTTATATTGTTTTTTTTTTTTTCATTTTCTATCTCTAGTTTGCTTTTTCTTCTTCTTCTTCAATTTTTCTAGTTGGGTCAAAGATCTTCCATTACTTGTGTGTGTGTGTGTGTGTGTGTGTCGGTAGCTTATACACCAAAAGAGCGTCATTTCCAATTGAATGTTCTTTCTTTCATTCCTTCTCTTCCTTTTTCCAGTTTTCTTCTCATTAATGCTTTACACACATAGTTTTGTTTTTCTATGTTCTATGTTTTCTACCATTTTTCCCTAGAGTTTTCTTCAATTTCGTCTCTCCCTCTCCCTCTCCCCACATACACTTGTTCCACTTATTTGCCCTGTTCATCTGTTCCAATTTGTCTTTGTTCTGGCTAGAGAAGGGTCCATGTTGAACTCAATTCGGCTGGGAGAACAAAACGGAAGAGAATAGAGAAACAGCGTTTTTGGTTTTCTTTTCTTTTTCAAAGTCACTCATCTGTGTGGCAGTCTTGTTGTAGACAATTCCTTGACGAAATTACGATTACATTGGAAATTGGTTTTGTTGTTGTTGCTGTTGTTGGCCTATTCGCATCTGTACTCTGTGTTGTTGTTCGAGACGTTCTTAACTTCTTTTGCAGCATGAGGTTTTGCCATGAAGAGACTCTTTGGTATGAGACTGGTTACAACTTGTATTTGGCCATCTTTCTTATTGGCGCGCTGACTAACTCACTTGTACAGCCGAAACAAGCACAGCAACACTGGGTCGTCATTGTCGTCGTCATAGCCAATAAGTGCCAACTAGTTTTGTTGCAATGTTTTTTCTGTCTTAACCCGTTCTCTAGCTTCCTTGAACCGAAATTCTTGTTGTGTTAGTCTTTTCCTTAAAGACTGGTTTACTAAAGACTTTCTTGAAACAAATTTATTTTACTATGGAGAAAAATCACTACCCGATTCTAGGTGAAAAATATTCAGAGGGCAATTTTTGTAGAAAAAATCCTAAAGAGGGCACAATTTTTTCTGTCAGGAATATGCCCAGACCTCAGATGGAGGACTTATGATTTTCTATAGAAACAAATGCCTCAGTATGCAGTAAGAGGACTGATTATACCCTACACCACAAAGTGGTCAGGGTATTATGTCTTTGTGCATTTGTTTGTAACAGGCAAAATGAAACGAGATAGACCCATAGTTCCTTTTGATGATCTGCATAGAATCACATTCTGAGTCGATTTATGCATGTCCGTCCGTCCGTCCATGTATTTTTGTAAACAAAGTACAGGTCGCATTTATTGGCCTATCCAGATGAAATTTTGCACAAATCATTTGTTTGGCCCAAGGACGAACCCTATTGAAATTGGAGATAATCGGTAGAAATTTAGATATAGCTCCCATATATATCTTCGTCCGATTTGCCTTTTATTGTGCACCAAACGTGTAATATCAGTCCGAATAGTATGGAATTTTGCACGTACGATCAGATTGGACCTGAAAATAAGTATGCCAAATTTGATCGAAATCGGTTCAGATATAGCTATAGCTCCCATATATATTGTTCATCCGATTTGTTATTTTTGTCCTCCGCAGCCGTAATATGCACTCTGTAACAACAATATTTAGGGAAATATATCAAATACAGCTCAGAAATACATTTGCTAAATTTTATCGAGATCGGTTCATATTTGGATATAGCTTCCATATATAACTTCGTCCGATTTACATTTTATTGTACACCAAACTTCTAATATTTGTCCAAATTGGATGAAATTTGGCACTTACGACCGAATTGAGTCTGGAAGCTAGTATGTCAAATTTGGTGAAGATCGGTTCAGATATAGATATAGCTCCCATATATACTGTTCATCCGATTTGTCATATTTGTTACCCACAGCCGTAATATGCACTCCGTAACAACGATATTCAAGGAAATATATCAAATATAGCTCAGAAATATCTTTGCCAAATTTTATCGAGATCGGTTCCGATTTGGATATAGCTCCCATATATATCTTTATCTGATTTCAAATTAATTTCGCACCAAATGGGCCATACAAGTCCGAATTTAAAAGATACAAATGCTTCGGCATATTTAGTCCTTTGAATTTTAAATTATAATTATAATCATAGCGTGTATGATTGAATTCTCCCATAAAAACTTTTAATTGTTATGCGCAGCTCTACTAAATTAGCAAAGTGGTGTAGGGTATCATAAAGTCGGCCCCGACCGACTTTAAGACTTTCTTTACTGGTTTTTTTTTTCTAGATTTTTGCCTTAATCGCTGCGAACTGTCCCTTCCCCATCACTGATGAGGTATATAAAAAAAATTCCATACCAATGGAATGCTATGATTTTTTTAAGCCATGCATCAGTCAATGAGGTCATCGACATTTTCTGTGGAAAAATGTTGCCAATATTTTCTTTAGAAAACAAGGTAAATAGTATCAAACAGCCATTGTTCGATTATTTAAATACATTTTGACTTTTGTTATGATTATTCAAACAGTTGAACTCTTGACCCGTTTTATTTTTCAAAATCTTGAACCCTATGTGGGGCAGGTGGCAAAAGAAATGGTCCGATCTCAACCATCTTTATAACAGATCTTGTGTTGATTGAAATATTGGAATGTAGGTGTGTGGAATGGAATCGGATGTTAATTTCGCGTTTTATGAGCTTCATGGATATTCAAAATTTTGAGCTTTTGTGGGGGAGGTACCAGAAGAAGTGGACCGATATATTCCTTCTTAACACCAGATTTTGTGTTAATAAAAATATTGGGATGTGTAAAATTTCAAGACAATCGGACTCTTACATCACATTTTATAAGAGTTGTAATTATTCAAAATGTTGACCCTTTGTGGGGGGAGTACTTGAGGGAATGGACCGATATTGTCCATTTTCGCACCTGACTTAGCATTGACGTAAATATTAGGATCTGCAAAGGTGGAGCAAAATAGGATTATCATTTCTCTTTCTGTGCAGAAAATATATTTTTTTTTGAAAATTTCGAACTTTTGTGGGAGAGGTACTAGAAGGAGTGGACCGATATATTCCATCTCAACACCAGACCTTGGGATAGTAAAAATACTGCGATGTGTGAAATTTGAAGACAATAGAACTTTTAAATCACATTTTATAAGAGTTGTAATTATTTAAAATGTTTACCCTTTGTGGGGGAGGTACTTGATGGAGTGGACAGATGTTGTCCATTTTTGCAACTGACCTAGAACTGATGCAAATATTAGGATTTGGAAAGTTGGAGCAAAATCGGATTATTGCTTCACTTTATGTGCAGCAAATATTTTTTTTTTGAAAATTTCGATTTTTTGTTTTCCATTTTCACGACAGATCTTGTATAAGTACAAACACAGGGTGAGATAAAAAAACTGGAACAAAGTCAAACGCCATAATTTTTTACATTTTTTTAAATTTTATAGCATGAAGGCAAAAAATGTCGGAAATATCAAATGTTAAAAAAATCAAACGGCCAATGAAACCGCCAATGCTCTGCGATATTTTGGCCCATTTCCGGCGAAGCGCTTGCTTGAGGTGATCGACATTTTGGTATTTTTTAGTGCGAACCTTACTTTCAAAAATACTGCAGACCAAATAGTACAACGGATTAGTATTCGGAGATTTTGGTGGCCATTGTCCACTAGAAATGAAGCAAGGAACCTCATTTTGTAACCATTCTTGGGTGGCGCGTGCTGAGTCATGTTGGAATGTCCAAGGTTTGCGGCCGAAATGTTTGCGTGCCCAAGGCTTTAATACACCCTCCAGAATATTTTCGCGATAATATTCGGCATTTATTCCGAGTTACGGTCGATTAATAGGTGAAGTGAGGCGACCATCGGCTATTATGGCGGCCCACACCATCATCTTGACCGGCACTTGGGTTCTGGTGGCCAACCTGACCTCATTGACAAGTAAACACGATCATTTTGTTTGTTTACAAACTGCTGGACAACGAATGTTTTCTCATCGGAGAAACCCAAATGCGGCAGTTCATCACTTAGGGCCAAGCGAAGCAACTCTTTACCTCTTTTTATTCTATTATCTTGCTGTTGCGGTATAAGTTCTTGCACTTTTTGGAATTTCAGTGGCTTTACCGGCCATTTTTCAGCCACTGCGACCCGAGGTTCCATCAAGTCGCTTCTTTACTTTTCGAACCATTTCTGCTGATGTTTCTATTTTATTCCGTCCACTTCCTTGATTTCGGGCTAATCTACCAATATCATGGTAACAAGCGATGGTACAAAACACTAAAGATTTATTCACATTTAAATGCTGGAGAGCTCTAACGATAGCCACTTGTTCTTTTCCAGCCAAATATAAAGAAATCACACTATCACGCTTGAATTTCATCACGAATAACTTTTTTTTCTGCAAAATTCTCACCACAATGCTTTTGTACGCTTGTAAACCATATAATGAGCTGTCACTGGAATAATTTTAACAGCTGTCGGACGAGTGGCTTTGAAATGACAGCAGTCTGAAATTGGTTACAGTTTTTTCATCCCACCCTGTAGCTATAGCTTCCGTATGTATTTTTTATCCGATTTGTTATTTTTGTATTCCACAGCCGCAATTGCATACCAAAACAACCGTATTCGGTAAAATATATATACAATTAAGCTCAAATATACCTTTGTGTTTATTGAAATCGGTACAAATTTTTTTTTTTCATATATATCTTTACTCGATTTTAAGTTTATTGGTTACCAAATTGTTAATATAAGTCAGAATTAAATGGATTTTGACACATAAGAAGGGTAAAGGTGAAAATCGGTTTAGATATAGGTAGAGGTCCCTTTTGTACCTGGCAACTGTAAAATGCTCTCCACAACAAAGATATTTGGCATAAAGTATCAGATGCAGTATAACAATGTCTCTGATTAATTTTATAGAGATCGGTTCAAATTTGAATATAGCTCTCATATATATCTTCATCCGATTTCACATTTATTGTGCCTTAGCATGTAATATCCGTTATATTTATTAGAAATCGATTCGAGAGGATATATCTGCTTATCTTAATCTTAAATTATAAATTACCTAAAAGAAAGGTACAACTATTTTTAAAAATTTAAAATCATCTTTCTCAATTTCCTTTCTATAGAATTGTTTCTTACTTGGGTAATAATTCTTCAGTTGCAATATTGGGGAACATCATGTTGATATTTTCCATTTATCTCAGATTCATAAAATAATTGCATATTGACAAGATCCCTGTCCCTTTCCAACTCCCCTTTTTCCCTGGTGAAACATGGAAAAGCATGTTACCACTCTAAACCCAACCACCTAGCCGTCAACAAACAGTTAGCCAAATGACAATGACGATAAAGAAGAAGATGATGAAAAAGTGTAACAAACTCCGACAGAAACCGGGTAAAAGAGTTTTCATTTAAATTCTCATGGGGCTTATCTATAATATTTCTACTTCTGCAGGTAATGCTACAACACGTTTGACACACAACAACAGCAACAACAACAACAACGGTGACAACAACATCAACAAGAAGACACCATTTAAAATGCGTAAAGTAGAAAATAACAGTTAATACCAGTTCTCTGCTGGCACCAAAGTGACTTCTTGCGCCACAAAGAGAAAGAGACTTCCAAAACAAAGATTGACGAAGTACAAAAAAAAAAAAAAATAAAAAAAAAATATGAAATAAATATTTTCGTTTACAGTTCCATTTGTTGCGGCAGGGTGTCGAAATTTTCAAGTCCAAGTTTTTTGGACATTTGGCCAATGGTGACAATATTGAAGAGAGGGAGAAGAGGGTCAAACCAGAAAGTGGCCAGTAAAGAAAATTCGATTTTACGACAAATAATTATGAGATGCCAGTTAGAATCATTGGAAGAAGAATTTGACGAGGAAGCAAATCTTGAAAGATGAATTGAAATGCAAAAGTTTCTATTTGTTTGGTGTTACTACTTTTCTCTACTGCCACCACTGCCACTGTTGCTGATGTTGGTTTGGAAATCATCTGTGTTCGATGTGAATGAACGAACCAAAGAATGAACGAACACCTCTCTGGGGGTCTTTCTTGTAAAGCTAACACTTTAATGGTGTTATGCCATGTTGTTGTTGTTTTTGTTGTTTTCTTCATTCTCTTCTGTGCTGCTAAGGGATTTTCTATTTGATTTTCTAATCGCCGAGATGGTGTTAGGCCAGATAAGAAGAGTTTTGAAGGTTTCAAAGCAGCCACCATTGCCAACAATCCTACTGAACAGGTGTCTTTTGGGAGTGTGTGTGTGTGTGTGCGCGAGTATGGCAGTGTGTCGTGAAATCCACCACGGAGAGAAACCTTTGTTCTTCATGTTCTTTTTAATGTTTTCTTTTACTTTTGACACCAGTTCGCTAATGAAATGCACATTTAAATTTAGCTTCTTTTGAGAAGTTTATCAATGTTGATTTTGTGTTTTTTTTTTCAGAGTTGTGTGCATTTTTTATGAAGATGTCTTCTAACCTAGTTTGGGAGGGAAAATGAAAGAAATTTTTTAAATAATTTACGAAGAGAAATTTTGAGATGTTTTTTTTGGAATGTGCTTCAAAATTTATTAATCAAACAAAGTTGAAATTTAATGAATGTGGGAATTATTTTATTATTTGGTTCTACAAATATATGAATCTTAAACATTGATGTAGATATGAAGGGGAAATAGTAATTTAGAAAGAAGTAAGGGTAGCTTCCATATACCATATGAAGAAATAATTATACTCTCCTTAAATTAGATAAAATCAAAGGGTTTTTTGTTGAAATACGTTTTTATACCCTCCAGCATAGTATGGAGGGTATATTAAGTTTGTCATTCCGTTTGTAACACCTCGAAATATACATTTTAGACCCCACAAAGTATATATATTCTTGATCAGCATAAAATTTTATGTCGATTTATCAATGTCCGTCCGTCTGTCCGTTTGTGGAAATCACTCTAGCTTCCGAACGAAATGAAGTAGGTTGATACAATTTTACTCAAATGTGTATTAATATTTAAAGTTCGTAACAGATGCTACAGCATAAAACAGAAAATGCGCCATGTAGATCCACGCCTTCGTATAGCCCCCATGTAACGGTACCCCCCGATATTCGGTATTTTGATTATTTTAGCGACATTATTTATCGGAACTATTTCAAATTTGGTATTTGAAGTTCGTAATGAATAGTATAGCCTATGACAGAAAATTGTCTTTGCAGGTCCACGTCTTCGTATAGGCCCATATATCGGTACCTCCAAATATTAGGAATTTTGACGATTTTAGCGACATTATAAACAGATTTTTTTCAAGTTTCGCATTTGAATATTGTGATATAAGTTGCCTTGTGACAAAACTTGCCTATGCAGGTCCACGTGGCCATATAGACTCTAATATACGGCTACATGATTTTAACAGAATTTTAAAATCCCTTTATTTTTTTGAAAACTGTTAAATTCGTACCAAATGGTGGAGGGTATTCAAAGTTCGGCCTGGCCGAACTTACAGCTTTTTTACTTGTTCCTTTTTATACCCTCCACCTTGGAAAGGAGGGTATATTAACTTTATCATTCCGTTTGTAACATCCTTAAATATTCGTCGTAGACCCCATAAAGTATATATTCATAATCAGCATAAAAATCTATGTTGATTTAACGATGTCCGTCTGTCTGTTGAAATCACGATACAGCCCACATTATTTGACGTAGAGCGCCAAAATTTAGCAGAGCAATTTGTATTGTGTCTAGGACGGTTGGTATTGAAAATGAGATATATCAGTCCACGTTTTGGTATAGTCCCCATATAACGGTACCTCCCGATATTCGGTATTTGAATGGTTTTTGGTATTTGTTGGTCTTAATGGGTTCTAGCTCTTTTGGCGAAACACTGTATGTATAGGTCCTCATATAGCCGAATTTCCCGTTATTCGGTATTTTGGTGACTTTTGACACATTTGCCCATGAATATGTCTAAAAATTGGTATATAGGCTTTAATATTTCCTTTACCTTTAGGCGGAGGGTATTAAAAGTTTGGCTGGCCGAACTTAATGTTTTTTACTTGTTTAGCTTAGCTACTTTAGTTGAGCTTGCAGGATGAGATGAAAAAACTGCAACCATTTTCAGACTGCTGTCATTTCTAAGCCACTCGTCCGGCAGCTGTTAAAATTATTCCAGTGACAGCTCATTATATTGTTTACAAGCGAATTTTTCCAGAAAAAAATTTATTCGTGTTGAAATTCAATCGTGATGGTGTGATTTATTTATATTTGGCTGGAAACCACATGTGGCTATCGTTAGAGCACTCGAGGATTTAAATGTGAATAAATCTTTTGTGTCCCATACGGGTAGCCTGGTAGCGTAGCCCGACGTCAAGGAAGTGGTCGGAAGGAAACAGCAACATCAGCAGAAATGGTTCGAAAACTATAGAAGCGACTTGATCGAAACCGAAAAATGCCTCGTGAGCTGAACATATCGCAATATTCCATTCGGCAAATATTGAAAATTCCAAAAAGTGCGAGAACTTACACCGCGACAGAAAGAAAATATACTCCAAAGAGCTAAAGAGTTGTTTCGAGCTGCTTGGCCGAAAGTGGTGAACTGCCGAATTTAGTTTTCTCCGATTCGTTGTCCAACAGTTTGTAAACAAACAAAATGATCGTGTTTACTTGACAAAGAGGTCAGCTGAAAATGTCCACCTTCTGTTGGCCACCAGAACTCAAGCGCCGCCCATAATGATGGTGTGGGCTGCCATAACAGCCGATGGTCGCTCTCTGCTCGTATTAATCGACCGTGGCATCAGAATAAATGCCGAATATTATCGCGAAAATATTCTGGAGGGTGTATTAAAGCCTTGGGCACGCAAACGTTTTGGCCGCTGACCTTGGACATTCCAACAGGACTCAACATGATCGCACTCAGCACGCGCCTCCCAAGAATGGTTACAAAATGAGGTTTCTAGCTTCATTTCCAGCCACAATGGCCACCAAAATCTCCGGATACCAATCCGTTGGACTATTGTGTCTGGAGTATTTCGAAAAGCAAGGTTGGCACTAAAAAATACCAATGCGTAGATTACCTCAAGCTAACGCTTCGCCGGGAATGGGCCAAAATACCGCAGAGCAACATTCAGGCAGCGTGTGACGGTTTCATAGGCCGTTTGAAGGCCATAATTCGTGCCAAAGGTAACCAATTCGAACAAAACTAAACTTATTCTTAAATTTGATGCTACTTCCGACATTTTTTGCTTTCATTCAATAAAATTAAAAAAAAAAAATGCAAAAATTATGGCGTTTGGCTCTGTTGCTATTTTTTTTTATCTCACCCTGTATGTTGCTCCCCATACAGGGTGAAATCGGGTGAAGAAGTATATCGAAGCTACATAAAAATCTGAACCGATCTTGATTTTTGTGGAATGCATATTCCGCATGTGAGGGGCTTTAGCACTAAATCGAAGGAAACATATATATATAAGAGCTATAGCTAAATCTGAATCGATTTTAACGAAAATTTGAAGCACTTGGTTTTAGGCCTAAATCCGTTGGAAGAGTCAAAATTCGGTCCATTTGGGCTGATACTAGCCATTATTTGCACAATAAGCATGAAATCGGATTAAGGGTATATATGGGAGCTATATCCAAATCTGAACCGATAAAATTTGGCAAAGGTATTTCCGAGCTCTATAAGACACCCGGTACCAAATATCATTGCTGTACTTGATTCTAGGATGAATTCCATTGCCAACATTCAGTCTATTTGGGATGATATTGGCCATTTAGAGCACAATAAACCTGAAAACCCCAAATCGGATAAAACATATATATGGGAGCTATAGCTATACCTGAACCGATTTTCAGCAAATTTGATGTACTTTCTTCTAGGCTGAATTCGGTCGGATGTACCAGGACTTTTGGACTGATATTGGTCATTTGGTGCACAATTAACCCGAAATTGGATGAAGTTATATATGAGAGCAATAGCTATACCTGAACCGATTTTCTCGAAATCGTATGAAACATATATATATATGGGAGCTATAGCTACATCTGAACCGATTTTCTACAAAATTAATGTACTTGCTTCTAGACTGAATTCGGTTTTATCAGGACTTTTAGACTGATATTGGTCATTTGGTGCATAATTAACCCGAAATGGGTTGAAGATATATGGAGCTATATGTAAATCTGAACCGATATTGATACAAATTAGCAGAAGTATTACTGGGCTTTATCTGATATCTGATACCAAACATCTTTCTCGTGGGGTACATATTACGAATGTGAGGGACTTCGACACATCGGATGAAACATATATATGGGAGCTATGAACCTATATGAACCGATTTTCACTAAATTTGACATACTTGCTTCTAGACTGAATTCGTTCGGATGCGCCAAATTCAGGTCATTTAAACTGATATTTGAAAATTTGTATGGGAGCTGTATATAAATCTGATCCGATTATCACCAATTTCAATAGGGCTTGTCCTTGGGCCAAACAAATGTTGTTTGGAAAATTTCTATCAATCGGATAATAAATGTGGCCTGCATTTTGTTCATAAGACGGACAGACGGACTCTAATGCATAAATCGACTCAGAAAGTGATGCTATGAAGATCCTCAAAAGTAACTATGGGTCTATCTCGCTTCCTTCTCCATTTTACAAAGAAATGAACAAAGACATAATACCCTTACCACTATGTGGTGTAGGGTATAAACATATTTAAAGAATCCCAAGCTATGACTAACTAACCACCAAAAGTCATTGAATTAAAAGCTTTTTCACAAGAAAAAATATAAAATAAAACAATGATTGTGGACTTACCCAAAGGTAACTCATAAAAAAGGTATTTCCTTTTGTGATTTCTTCCAGCCAAGATATAAAAAAGCCACTAAGACAGACTGCGTTCACTGCATTAATACCTTAATTCTATACCACGCACTTGAACACAAACACACGCACGCACAGAGATGCACAGGAACGCACAAAATGAAATCTGGATGATTAATTCGTTTCAATGAATAAATTCAATTTGCTTATCTTGTTTTCTTTTATTTTGTTTCCGAGGCTTGTTATTGATGATGGTATTTTAATGCAGGCGGTAAAACATAAACGAGATTTAAACAAAATATTTCATTGATATTATTTATTATTAATTTGCATTCGACTCGATGCATTCCGTTTTTATTTATTTATTTTTTTTTTATTGAAAATCAACAATTCTCATTTTTTTTCTAGAATACAAGGCGGCACAATGGACAAATAGAATAACCACAACGAAAAAAAAAAATAGACACGAGAAAAGGAAGCCAAAACTCTGGTATAGATACAAACAACAAGAATAGAAAAATACGCGTTTTTTTTTGCTATACTTTTTTCCGATTTTGCTTCAGGCACTTGTTGTGTGGCAGGGGCTGGGTGCGGGGAATTATTATGGGGCAAAGCAAAAAGGCAATAAGCAATGAACTTTGTTTGGTGGATCAAAGGGGAGGGAAACAACGCCGTTAGAATATTTTTTTACACTTTTTCAATTTTTTGTAAATTCTTTTCAAAACTGAATTCCTTTTCTGAACAACAAAATCATTATTTTCTTTTATAGTATTTTGAGTTAAAATTTGTAGATCTCCGTTTGGAATTTGGTTAGAGATTTAGTTGCTTAATTAAGATCGGACTGCGCCGTGCGCAGTTTAGTTTCTGGAATGACCAACGTGCTTAAACTCTCTCCGCATACTGAACTTGGCCTCTGACGCCATCTTAGCCAGAGGTGGTAGACTGGTTAAAACACACACACACATACACAGAGAAATTCCAGTTAATGAGAGTAAAACTGAGAATATAAGGAATTGGAATGATCACCACAGTTTGGGAGAGAGAGAAATATCTCTGCATAACTCTTTTCATTTATTAATAAAAAAGTTTTTGAAAGTACCAATAAATATATAAAATATAAATTAGATTTATGAAAATTTCATTTTTTAAAAAATACATCTATTTTGTTTTATTATTTTAATATTTTCCCTGAAAATAAAAAAATCACGTATGGCAATGCCGTAAATCGCCTCTCCATATTACCGCCTTAACTCTCTTGCCAATTGGAAATAAGCCGACATCGCTTACATGCCTCTCATTCCACTGAGAGCCCATAGTCGGTTTTGGCCAACATCATTCATGAATCCAAGTTCTGATATTCAGTTTGTGTTGAGCGTTTATAGTGTTTGGACGTGTCAAATCTTTTTTAGTGAACGACAACGACGACTCCACTCTAGGTGGCTGTGTGTGGTGGTAGTTTAACATTCCAATTCTCATTTGAATTTTTCTTAAAAAAAAGAGCGAGGAGAATAGTTGGTGGAACAAAAACGAAACAAAGAGTGGAGAGAGAGAGCCAACATAAAAATCCAAGTGTATTTGTTACACCTGTGTGAATACAGTGTGAAATGGAATAGACAAAACAAACATTGGCATTTTTGTTTTTGGTGTATACGTGTGATTGTGAACAGAAATTAACAAAGAAACGGTCAAAACAAAACAAAAAAGAGAACAACAACAATAAAACAAACTATCTCATCAATTCCATTGTAATAAGGCAGTGACGTTATCGGAGTGAACTAGAATTTTGATATGAAAATGATTGGCAGTGATTATGTTTTGGAGGCTCATAATATCTTTCACACCACCGAGGTCAGTTCATAAAATTTAATTTAATGAAATTTCTCCCACAAAAAAATAATAATAAATAAAACTATAGAATCAGCTTCAATTGTAGAAAACATAATGTTCGTGTCTTAAGTCTTTCATTTGCCTCTGAGCATTTTGAAATATGTGTTTGTGTTCTAGGTCTTTTAAATATGCACAGAAGTAAAATATTTTAAAGACATTTTGTAAATATTATATTTGAAAATTCTATACTATTTCAAATAATGTACAAGAGATGTGGTTTCTGTTATTAGCTTGTCATACCTCATTTCATTTGTTGCTAAATGTGAAGTTAAAATTTTGCCAGTAAACAATTTGACTTTTAATGTTTCTATGATTTCTCAAATTTCAAATAGGTTGATGATTCACTATTGCCGTATTTATTTATATAGAATCCACAAAGTTGGGAATGTAAAGTGAACCATTAGTTTAACAAATATAAAAGTACACCGTCCTTTTTTTCGGATAATTGGCATTGTCTCCAGTCTTTATACCACACGTGTAATAAGTTTGTTTTTCTTTTTGAACCTCCCCACACACATACAAAAGATCTAAAATGATGGAAAAATATTCCCATATTCGGTCGAATTCCCAAAATAATCCAAGCATAGTTTTTGGAATATATTACGTATTTTGTGTCCAAAAAAACATGACATCGGTAAACTTATATATGGGAGATATAACAATGTCTGATGGAATATCACCAAATACAGGGTGAAATGAAAAACTGCCACCAACTTCAGACTGCTGTCATATCTACGTCATTTGTCCGACAGCTGCTAAAATTATTCCAGCGACAAGCTCATAATATTGTTTACCAGCAAAAGCAGTTTGGTGAGAATTTTCCAGAAAAAAATCGTGATGGAATTCAAGCGTGATAGTGTGATTTCTTTATATTTGGCTGGAAAACCAAAAGCGGCTATCGTTAGAGAACTCCAGCATTTAGATGTGAATAAATCTTTTGTGTGTCGTAACATCACTCGTTACTGTGATACTGGCGGCGTAGCCCGACGTCAAGGAAGAAAACAGCAACATCAGCAGAAATGGTTGGAAAAGTATAGAAGCGACTTGATCGACACCCGCGTCGCAGTGGCAGAAAAATGGCTCGTGAGCTGAACATATCACAATATTCCATGCGGCAATGCCATTGAAATTCAAAAAAGTGCAAGAACTTACACCGCAACAGAAAGAAATAGACTCAAAAGACCTAAAGATTTGTTTCGCTTGGCCGAAAGTAGTGAACTGCCGAATTTGGTTTTCTCCGATGAGAAAACATTCGTTGTCCAGCAGTTTGAAAACAAACAAAATGATCGTGTTTACTTGCCAAAGAGGTCAGCTGAAAATGTGCACCTTCGGTTGGCCATCAGAACTCAAGCGCCGGTCATGGTGATGATGTGGGCCGCCATTACAGCCGATGGTCGCTCTCCGCTCATATTAATCGACCGTGGCATCAGAATAAATGCCGAGTATTAAAGCTTTGGGCACGCAAACATTTCGGCCGCAGACCTTGGACATTCCAACAGGACTCAGCACCATCGTACTTAGCACGCGCCACCCAAGAATGGTAACAAAATGAGGTTCCTCGCTTCATTTCCAGCGCACAATGGCCACCAAAATCTGCGGATACCAAACCGTTGGACTATTGTGTTTGGAGTATTTTGGAAAGCAAGGTTGGCACTAAAAAATACCAAAGTGTCGATGACCTCAGGCAAGCGCTTCGCCGGGAATGGGCCAAAATACCGCAGAGCAATATTCGGGCAGCATGTGATGGTTTCATTGGCCGCTTGGATGCCATTTCGCAAATTCGTGCCAAAGGTGACCAATTCAAACAAATCTAAACTTATTTTAAAAATGTTATGGTATTTCCGACATTTTTTGCTTTCATTCAATAAAATTAAATTAAAAGTAAAAATTATGGCGTTTGACTTTGTTACAGTTTTTTTGTCTCGCCCTGTACTTCTGTCGGTTTTGCCTTTTTAACTTAGGATTGGAAAATGTTGAAATATGCATCAGATAGACGATAATTTGGACGAAATAATTCCACTTGAGCTAAAACTGATAAAAAATATAATATAATATAATTTTTTTTTGGGAATAATCTGGTGTTTGGGACATTAAGAGAGATATGAGTATTGCAAACCGTGAACCTTTGTGGGTACTAGAAGATGTAGGCCGATATCTGTACTCATTACACCGGAACTTGTGTTAGTATAAATAGTGGTATACAAGAAATTTCAAGAGAATCTGAAAATCTCCGCATTTTATGAGAGAAATAATTTTTCAAAGAAGGATTGGAGTGGTTAGCTTTTGTTTAACAATTGTTGGATGGCCATTTCTGAATAGTTTCTTAAAAAAATACAAAAAGAAAATAACGATTACAATTATTGTCTCTTGAATATATTCTTAAAAATACTCGTTTATTAAAAATATTTTTTAATAAGTTCATGATAATTGATGATTGATTTTTCAACAAATTCAGAACTATAGATAACTGAAAAATATTCTTTATAAAGAATTCGCGATTATTAATGCTTAAGAAATACTAAAAAATTATCCTGAGTTATTCATCCTAAAATACTAATTGTTTAAAAAGATCGCTTTTTTCGAACCTTAAAAAAATATTATTTAAAAAATTCGGCGATTATTAAAAAAATATTTTTCTTTAAAAAATCTTTGTGGTCTTTATATTTTTTGGTCTTTATATATATTTTTTTTAATCCAAAATTATTGTTCCGTCTAAAAAAATATATTTTTTTAAATCTAGGACTGTTGAAAATATATTAAAACAAGTAAGCAAAGGCTACAGTCGAGCGGGCCGACCGTTGAATACCCTACAACACTATAATAAACCATACAGTTTATTAGGCGAAATACTCGACAGAATTCCACAAGATATTGTGACAAATAATAAAAGAAAACCATCAGGTTTCGTTCTCTAATTTTCGAATAATAGCAACTTTAACTAATTTGCTCATTTCCAATTTATTGGAAGATATTGAACGTAAATGGTCTTCCTAGATCTGGAACCAATATTTCCCAAAGACCTATAATCTCTCAGAAGTGGCAAAAGATTAACATTTATTATTGGTTTTTGACCGAAACGCATCTATATGAGATACAGATATTTGACTATAATCTTCAACGAAATCAGCGTTAACGAAATAGTCAGAAGTGCGTCTTTCCTGTATTTGTGAATTCTCCAAAAAGACACTGGAATGGATACTTTCGTATTTTGTCTACAAAAGTTGGCAAACTATTTCACACATTGAATATTTTTGGATGGCCATCCAAAACTGCTTGGCTTTTGCAATGTCCGGTAACCCCCATTCAAATGTGCGTGAGGATCGGGCGATAATTACAACCTGCCGACAATTTTGCAGTTTTTTTTTTCTATTTCAACCCCTAAATATACGGCGATCATCTCCAAAAAGAGTAGGCTTCTATTCTGACCCTCATCTTATACCCATGCAAAATTTCGTAAAGATCGGGTCATAAATGCGATCTGTATATGATATCCTGATATTCTAACTACTTAGTTTTGTTAGCTGTAGAAATATTACCAAATGTTTAATTCAAAATGAAAATATGCCAAAAATATGACAAAATTTAAAAAAATATGAGAAATTTTTACAAAATCAATATTTTCATCTTTAGAGAGATATTTTTATGCGATTTTTTTAGACGTTTTTTCTTTCCTGTCAAGAGGCCATTCTGAATTAATGAGAACTGTCGAAATCAGTTCAGCCGTTCTCGACATATAAGAGATCTTTCAAGCTTATCTTCTTTGATAGACATATTTTGCTATATATCCGATTTTGCTATATATCCGATTTGTTGGATGTTAACATCAATGTAAAGGTCAGAAGTAACCTTGTCATGGCTTTGTGATTTCGCCGGGATTTAAAATATTCGCGATTTAATGAAAAATTTCGCCCTAAACTCTAGCTACATGCGAAATTCCACGTCGATTGGTCTATAAATGCGACCTGTATAGCTACTGCAAAATCCGACATTTTTTCAGTATTTGGTCCATTTCAACCCCTAAACATTTGGCGATCATCTCCAAAAGAAATAGGGTTCTACTCTGACCCTAACCCCACCTTCGTGCAAAATTTCGTAAGGATCGACCATAATTGCGACCTGTAGCGTGATTACAAATTAACATGGACTGACGGACAGACGGACGGACGGACATACATAGCTAGATCGACTCCGCTCGGCGAGCTAGGAAAATCCATATATACTTTCCTATATTGGAAACCAATATTTCGAGGTGTTACATAAATTCTGGCCCAATCAAACTTATAATACCCCCAACACATATTGTTGTAGGGTATAAAAAATACACGATTACTGATTCTTGAAAAAAATATATTTTAAAATATCCAAAATTATTGATAGTTTAAAGTAAGAGTTGGGCTCACCCCTACTTCCTAATTTCCCATATTTTTTAAATTTCTGTCCCTATATCCTATATACTTTGTGGGTAGAATAACTCCTCTCAAATAATATTTAACATATGTAAACAGAACTTCCACATGTTTTAGACATATTGAGGATAGCCGATTTAAGTTGGGTATAAAAGTGTATAAAAGCCGTATCTTATGGAACCAATAAAACTGGGTTTATAAAAAGGAATAACGAAATAGTTAGTATTCATTACATTTAGATTCGGATTATACTACCCACGTAATAAAAAATTACATTACTTGCATTAAGTTATCAATTTAAAATTCTATATATGAAAATTATGACAGGTGTAACCTTTTTCCTTCAATAGTTTTGCGAGTTAAGGTTTGTGTCTTAAGTCTTTTGTTTTAATTCCCTGAAATACTTAATATTCATGTTTAGATCGCACAAGTGCATCTTATTTTATTTTATGACTTTTTACCACAATTTTTGTTTTATTACCGCCCGTTTTTTTTCTCTCTCAGGTTGATGGTGGTGGCTGCTTTAATGGGGCCGGCAGTTCTGCCTTAGTCTTAAAAGGTGTTAATTTAACCGTTCACAGTGGCGAAGTTATGGCCATCTTGGGATCCAAAGGTATTACATTTTGTTATTTCATATTTTTTCTTACAATTTTTATCTTCTTCTTTTAATCTTTAATTATTTTGGACAATTTTTTGCAGGCAGCGGCAAACGTGCTCTGCTCGATGTCATTGCACGCCGTGCCGAGGGTTCAACCAGAGGTCAAGTCTTGCTAAATGGTTCTCCATTGACCAAGGCATTGTTTCAACAACGTTGCGGCTATGTTACCCAGTCGTGTACCTTTATACCAGGTCTAACAGTGGCTCAAACCCTGCACTACACTCCCACCATTGTAAGTTGCGTTTTTGGCCAGCTCGCTAATGGTCTTACGTTTGTTTGTAATTTATTTAATTGTTGTTGTTTTTTTGTCTTTCATTTCATCCTTATCAGCTTTCAGGCTATTTGAAGAGTTCAAAAGTACGACAAGTGTTGGCCGATTTGGCATTATCTCAGGTGGCACACAAGCGTGTTGAATATTTAAATATGAGCGAAGCCAGACGTTTGTCGATTGGCGTACAATTGGTTAGAGATCCGGGTAAGTGAAAAGTGAACGTTTGACATTTTTGAATGAGAATTCTTAAAGAGAAAGCTATGGTAAATAATGAGGGAATTTTACTAAACCAAGGTGTGTAAAATTAGTTTCCAATTGAATGACAATAACCTGTTTTTTGAATTTGGGTCCAATAACCTATTTTAATTTGGATTAAGGGGTTTACAGGGTGAGATGAAAAAACTGCAACCATTTATTTCTAAGCCACTGTTAAAAACATACAAATGACAGCTCAAATATTAAAAAATGAGCTCGGGGCAAAGCCTTCGAAGTTCCAAAAAGTGCAAGAACATACACCGCAACAGAAAGAAAATAGACTCAAAAGAGCTAAAAGTTGCTTTGCTTAGCCGAAATTGGTTAACTGCCGAATTTGGTTTTTCCGATGAGAAAACATTCGTTGTCCAGTAAACAAACAAAATTATCGTGTTTACTTACCAAAGAGGTCAGCAGAAAATGTGCACCAGAACTCAAGCGCCGTTCATGGTGATGGTGTGGTCGCTCTCCGCTCGCATTAATCGACCGTGGCATCAGAAAAAATGCAGAATATTATCGCGAAAATAATCTGGAGGGTGTATTAAAGCCTTGGGCACGCAGACCTTAGACATTCCAACAGGACTCAGCACCATCGCTCTCAACACGCGCCACTCAAGAATGGTTACAAAATGAGGTTCCTCGCTTCATTTCCAGCGCACAATGGCCACCAAAATCTCCGGATACCAATCCGTTGGACTATTGTGTCTGGAGCACTTTGGAAAGCAAAGTTGACAGTAAAAAATACCAAAGTGTCGATAACCTCAAGCAAGCGCTTTGCCGGTAATGGGCCAAAATGCCGCAGAGCAACATTCAGGTAGCGTGTGACGGTTTAATTGGCCGTTTGAAGGCCATAATTCGTGCCAAAGGTGACAAATTCGAACAAATCTACACTTATTCTAAATTTTGATGGTATTTCGGACATTTTTCGCTTTCATTCAATAATTTTAAAAAAAATGTAAAAATTATGGCGTTGGCTTTGTTGCAGTTTTTTTTATCTCACCCTGTAGTTGTAAAAATTATGTAAAAACTGATAAAAAAAACAATCTTTTCCCTTTCAGTTATGTTACTTCTGGATGAACCCACCCAAGGGTTGGACCCGCTCAGCGCCTATTTGCTCATCTCAATTCTATCGAATACAGCGAAAAAGACTGGCTGTGGCATTCTCTTGTCTCTGGAGAAACCACGTTCAGATGTTTTCCCTTTTTTGGATCGTGCATTGTTCCTGTGCCTGGGAGGAGTTGTTTATTCGGGCGGTACTCGTGCTATGTTGGAATATTTCCATGGCATTGGTTTTCCATGCCCACAGCTGGAGAATCCTCTGATGTATTATTTATGTCTTTCCACCGTGGATAGGCGTAGCCGTGATCGTTTTGTTGAATCAAGTCAACAAATCGAAGCTTTGGTTGAGAGATTTTCACGTGAAACACCGCTGTCGGATGGTCCGGTAAATAATATGGGCAGTGGAAAAGTGCCGTTGGCCTATGGTAAGCCGGGCGAATTGAAGGTTTGGGTCATGCTGTATTTGTAAGTATAAAAATAATGCTTTGAGTATTTTTGAATTTTTATACCTTTAATTCATTTTTCTTTAAAGAAAATTACTGGCATCGACATTTTCGTGCGGTACCTCCGGAATGAAAACATTATTTTTACGTTTATTTATTCTACCGCTGGCCATGGGACTTATGTGGCTGTTCTACACTAATGTGGGGGTAAGTATTTTCAATAAATAGGCAGAAATGCGTATGACTTGTAACTCTAAAAATACGTTGGATAAAAGGGTCAACGAATCGAGAAAAAAGGGCACATCTACTTTTGCTACATTCAAGGTTTGATCTTCGATTTAAAAATTTAACAAAGTCTGTGTCGAAATTACATAGCATTAAAATTGTTGTAGAGGCAAATGAACTTCATTTAGTATATCAAGGATTTTTGGTTTTATTTAGATACCTCTATAAGTGGTGATGATGATTTGTCCGAAATTTAGAACTCGAATCTCCCTTTAAAACAAATTATTTTGTAATGCTGATATTAAGACAACGTCTGGAAGCAGAATAGTTGGACACATAAATCATATGTAATAGTAACAGATATATTGAGAAGTGAGAATCTTCCTGGCCCATGTACGCATGTACGCATTCCCAACACGATCTCCATCTCTCAAAACTATATACCAAGAGTGGCCTCCATAAACAATTTCAGAATTCCAGCTTCATCCTAAGACCCAATTTCAAATTCATTACCATATTTTCGTATAAAACACATTTCCACCCCTTACACCAACAGTGACCTCGTTACCAAATTTCTGAATTCCACAACTTAATCCCAAAACCGAATGGCACATTTTGTGGTATTTCCCAAACTTCATATGTTCATAGTACGAATTATCAAAATCAGCTATTCTCTCAACTACAGACACCAAGAGTTACATTCATATCAAATTTCTGGATTTCAGCTTCATCCCTTTAACCAATGCTAAATTTGGCACTTTTCGAACAATTATAGTAGGCATTTTCAAAATAATCTCCATATCTCAACCTCTGATACCAACAGTGACATATATATCAAGTGTCAGGATTTGAGATCTATTCCTTGACCCCTCACCAAATTTAGTACTTTAACTACAACTAGAGTTCACATTTCCCAAACCACCTCCACAAATTAAATACAGCCAACAGTGACATCCATATCAAATTTCGGGATTCCAGCTCTATTTCTTCACCCAATACCAAATATAGTACTATTTAGTACATTTCGTACAAGTCGGGAACACATTTCTAAAAGCTGCTACTCAATTCCAAATACCGAAAGAAACCACAGTATCAAAATTCAGGATTCCAGTCCTATCCCCTCAGCCCATACCAAATTGTGTACTACTTAGTACTCTACGAACGATTTTAGTACACATTTGCAAAAAAAAATTCCATATCTAAATCCCAGGTACCCACGGAAACATTTGCAGGGTGAGATAAAAAAATTGCAACAAAGTAAAATGACATAATTTTTAATTTTTATACCCTCCACCTTGGAAAGGAGGGTATATTAACTTTGTCATTCCGTTTGTAACATCCTTAAATATTCGTCTTAGACCCCATAAAGTATATATATTCATAATCAGCATAAAATTCTAAGTCGATTTAACGATTTCCGTCTGTCTGTCTGTCCGTCTGTCTTTCCGTCTGTCTGTCTGTCTGTTGAAATCACGATACAGCCCACATTACTTGACGTAAAGCGCCAAAATTTAGCAGAGCTATTTGCATTGTGTCTAGGATGGTTGGTATTGATATATCGGTCCACGTTCTGGTATAGTCCCCATATAACGGTTCCTTCCGATATTCGGTATTTTGACGATTTTTGCAACATTTTTTCACGGATTTGTCTGAAAATTGGTATTCGTAGGTCATAACGGGTCCCTGTGCGTGTGGCAAAACATTGCATGTATGGGTCCATGATTTGGTATAGCCCCCATATAAAGGTACCTCCCGATATTCGGTATTTTAGTTTTTTTTTTTGCCACATTTTTTCACGGATTTGTCTAAAAATTGGTATTTGTGGGTCATAATGGTTTCCAGCTGCGGTGGCGAAACGTTGAAATTATAGATCCACGTTTTGGTGTAGCCCCCATATAACGGTACCTCCCGATATTCGGCATTTTAATGGTTTTTGCCACATTTCTTCTAATGTTTCTTTTACCCTAAGTTGGAGGGTATTAAAAGTTTGGCCCGGCCGAACTTAATGTTTTTTTTACTTGTTTTTTTTTTTTTTTTAATTTTATTGCATGAAAGCAAAAATGTCGGAAATAGCATCAAATTTTAGAATAAGTTTAGATTTGTTCGAATTGGTCACCTTTGGCACGAATTATTGCCCTCAAACGGCCAATGAAACCATCACACGCTGTCCGAATGTTGCTATGCGGTATTTTGGCCTATTCCCGGCGAAGCGCTTGCTTGAGGGCATCGACACTTTGACCAACTTTACTTTCCAAAATTCTTCAGACACAATAGTCCAACTGATAGGTATCCGGAGATTTTGGTGGCCATTGTGCGCTGGAAATAAAGCGAGTAACCTCATTTTGTTATCATTCTTGGGTGGCACGTGCTGAATGCGGTGGTGCCGAGTCCTGTTGGAATGTCCAAGGTCTGCGGCGAAAATGTTTGCGTGTCCAAGGCTAAAATACACCCTGCAGAATATTTTCGCTATAATATTCGGCATTTACTCTGATGCCACGATCGATTAATACGAGCGGAGAGCGACCATCGGCTGTTTTGGCGGCCCACACCATCACAATGGCCGGCGCTTGAGTTCTGGTGGCCAACCGAAGGTGCACATTTTCAGCTGACCTCTTTGGCAAGTAAACGCGATCATTTTGTTGGTTTACAAACTTTATTTTCTCATCGGAGAAAACCAAATTCGGCAGTTTGCCACTTTCGGCCAAGCGAAGCAACTCTTTAGCTCTTTTGATCCTATTTTCTTTCTATTGCGGTATAAGTTCTTGCACTTTTTGGAATTCCAATGGCGTTACCCCGAGCTCATTTTGCGATATGTACTCCGAAGGGAATATTGAGATATGTTCAGCTCACGAGCCATTTTTCGGCCACTGCGCTGCGGGTTTTGAGTAAGTCGCTTTTTTTTCTTTTCGAACCATTTCTGCTGATGTTGATGTTTTCTTCCGTCCACTTACGAGTGGCTTAGTTTTTCATCTCACCCTGTATATCATTGGGTTCTAGACTTCAACCCTAAACTTAAACAAGTAAGCAAAGGCTACAGTCGAGCGGGGCCGACCGTTGAATACCCTACAACACTATAATAAACGATACAGTTTATATAGGCGAGATACTCGAAAGAATTCCACAAGATATTATGACAAATAATAAAAGAAAACCATCAGGTTTCGTTCTCTAATTTTCGAATAATAGCAACTTTACCTAATTTGCTAATTTCCAATTTATTTGCAGATGTTGCACGTAAATGGTCTTCCTAGATCTGGAACCAATATTTCCCAAAGACCTATAATATCTCAGAAGTGGCAAAAGATTAACATTTATTATTGGTTTTTGACTGAAACGCATCTATATGAGATACAGACATTTGACTACATTCTTCAACGAAATCAGCGTTAAAAAAATAGTCAGAAGTGCGTCTTTCCTTTATTATTTTCCTGTGTAATTCTCCAAAAAGTCACTGGAATGGACATTTTCGTATTTTGTCTACAAAAGTTGGCAAACTATTTCACACATTGAATATTTTTGGATGGCCATCCGAAACTGCTTGGCTTTTGCAATGTGTGGTCACCCCCATTCAAATGTGCGTGAGGATCGGGCGATAATTACGACCTGCTGACAATTTTGCAGTTTTTTGGCCCATTTCAACCCCTAAATATATAACGATCATCTCCAAAAAGAGTAGGCATCTATTTTGACCCTTATCTTATCCCCACGCAAAATTTCGTAGGGATCGGGCCATAAATGCGATCTGTATATGATACCCTGATATCCTAACTACTTAGTTTTGTTAGCTGTAAAAATATTAGCAAATGTTTAATTCAAAATGAAAATATGCCAAAAATATGACAAAATTGAAAAAATATGAGAAAATTTTACAAAATCAATATTTTTATCTTTTAAGAGATATTTTTATGGGATTTTTTAGACGTTTTTTCTTTCCTGCAAAGAGGCCATTCTGAATTATTGAAATTCGACAGTTCAGCCGTTCTCGACATATAAGAGATCTTTCAAGCATATCTTCTTTGATAGACATATATATCGCACATATTTTGCTATATATCCGATTTGTACGATGTTAACATCAATGTAAAGATCAGAAGTAACCTTGTCATGGGTTTGTGATATCGCCGGGATTTAAAATATTCGCGGTTTAATGAAAAATTTTGAATTTTTTCAACACAAAAAATATGGTCTATTTTACCCGCTAAATATTGTCCGATGACCACCCAAATTGGTAGGCTTCTTCCCCGCGAAATTCCGATTCGATTGGTCTATAATTGCGACCTGTATAGCTACTGCAAAAAAAGACATTTTTTCAGTATTTGGTCCATTTCAACCCCTAAACATTTGGCGATCAAAGAAATAGGCTTCTATTCTGACCCTAACCCCACCTTCGTGCAAAATTTCGTTAGGATCGGGCCATAATTGCGACCTGTAGAGTGATTACAAATTAACATGGACAGACGGACATACATAGCTAGATCGACTCAGCTCGGCGAGATAGGAAGATCCATATATACTTTCCTATATGGGAAACCAATATTTCGTGGTGTTACATAATTTTTGGGCCAATCAAACTTATAATACCCCCAACACATAGTGTTGTAGGGTATAAAAATTCCTACGCCAAGCAAAATTAATTGAATCCTTCTTGTTCTTGGCTTATCTTAATTATTTTAATATTATTGATAATGTTAATATTAAATAGTGTAATATTTACATTTTTTTTACATTTTCAGGATGACTCTCATGGTTTCTTCAGCAAAAACGGATTAATATTGAATATCTTGGGCTTGGCATATGGCTGCGGTATATTGACCACAATATCCCTCTGTAAGTTCTGACGGATCGATATATATTTCCAATAATAACAAATATAATATCCTTTCCCGCCACAGTTCCCATTTGGCGTAAACGTTTTTCACAGGATACACCAGAGGGTCTATATTCAGGAGCCACACTGTTGATAGCCTACAATTCGGTTTCGATACCATTTTCCTTGATTTCAGCTGTAATAGCCAGCCTGGTTATATATCCGTAAGTAGAAAATCTTCAATATTGTTTCGTGTTTTGTTAAAACGATTCCGCTTGTAGTTTGCTCTTGGATTCCAAATTGCCCAATGGTACCACATTTGCATATTTGCTGGTGGCTTTATGGTCAAGTTATGTATTGGCCGAACAATTGAGCATTGCATTTTTGTTGGTTGTGAAAGTTCCATACAACGCCGCCATTGCTGTTACCTACATTTTGGTCATATCCATTGCCTTGGCCAGTGGTACTGTGCGGTAAGTTATTAAGAGATTTATTTTTCAGAGATTTCTAAAGGTTAATTATTCTATTTCCAAACCAGCTCCTTCAAAGGCCTTCAACCTTGGCTACAGGATAACACTAAGGGCACTCATACCCGTTATGCCTCATCTCTGCTGCACAGTATTACATTCCAGACACGAAATATGAACTGTACCCCAACGGCTTCAGTTATATGTCCAAAGCCAGCGGATTTCTTACACGAACGTTTGGGATTGGCCGATCCAGATGTAGGACCGATTTATATTCCCCTCCACGTTTTTCGAAGAAAAATACAATTTCCCCTTTTATTTGATTTCAGGAAACAATTGATGTTGTGGCTTCGTGTGCTTTTGCCATTGGCTTGGCTGCATTCAACATGCTGCTCTACATGTTCCCAATGCCACGCTGCGTTCGACAAAAGTTTAGACTCTGATGAAATGAAAATTGAAATGCTCTGAAATATTTGCTTCAAAAAGATATTAAAAATATTTAGTTTTAAGTTAATTATTTAAAATAAGATTAATAAAAAATACAAATAAAAACATACAACTTCTGGAAAAAGTAAATTCTTGTAAAACAAGTAAAAAGCTGTAAGTTCGGCCGGGCAAAAATTTGTATACCCTTTACTATTTGGAAGGAATTTGGTACTTTTCAAATAAAAATAAAATTTGTTAAAAAATCTGTTAAAATTCTAAAATTACTGAATGTAACCGTCATATTGGGGTATATACGACGACGTGGACCTGCAACTTTTGTCATAAGCCATTACAATACTCAAATGCGAAAATTGAAAGTACAAAAGTAAGTACAAAGGAAATTCGGCCGGATCGAACTTTGAATACCCTCTACCATTTCCAACGAATTTTGCAATTAAAAAATCTAAAAAGTAGTATCCCTTAGGAACTTCAAATACCAAATTTGAAACAATTCCGGTGAATAATGTCGCTAAAATCATCAAAATACCGAATATCGGGAGATATCTTTACATGGGAGCTATACGAAGACGCGAACCTGCACAGATAATTTCCTGTCATAGGCTGTAGTATCCATTGGGAACTTCAAATACCAAATATGAAACGATTCCGGTGAATAATGCCGCCAACATCGACAAAATACCGAATATCGGGAGGTACCGTTATGTGGGGGGTATACGAAGACGTGGACCTGCACAGAAATTTTTCTGTCATAGGTTGTAGTATCCGCTATGAATTTTAAATACCAACTATGAAACGATTCCGGTGAATAATGTTGCTAAAATCAGCAACATTTTGAATATCGAGAGGTAACGTTATATGGGAGCTATACGGAGACGTGATCCTGCGCAGACAATTTTCATAGGTTCTAGTATTCATTATGAACTTTAAATATCAAATTGGAAACAATTCCAGTGCATAATGTCGCTAAATCGTCAAAATACCGAATATCGGGAGGTACCGCTACATGGGGGCTATACGAAGACGTGGATCTGCACCTACAAATTTCTGTCTTAGGCTGTAGTATCCATTACGAACTTCAAATACTAAATTTGAAACAATAAGTAATGTCGCCGAAATCATCAAAATACAGAATATTGGGAGAAAACGTTATATGGAAACGTGAACCTACATGGCCCATTTACGAACTTAACCTCCATAGTATGGTGGAGGGTATAAAAATATTGTAGTTTTACGCATTTCTTTCCTCAGTTCTAAATTTACGTTTTAACAAGGAAAGACTCAATAAATTTGAATTAAATTGCATTATTATTTTTTCCTCCTGAAAGTATACTTCATAATTTGAAGTATTAGTTTAATGGAATGGATGTAAAAAATCAACAAAACGTGAAGTGTGAACCGCATATGAATTAACGTGTATATGAACGAGTTAAAAAGTATCAATCGGTTTTGCCCTCAACCAGTTTGATAATTTAAATATGTTTTGACTTCCCTTATGATTATTCAAATTATTGACTCTCTGTGGGGTAGGTTCCGAAGGAATGGGCTAATATTGTTCATTTTGTATCTTATTTTTATATGATATAAATATTGCGACTTGCCACGTTTGGACCATATAGACTACTTCATTCACTTTGTATGAGATAAGTGATAATTTTTAGAAAATGTTAAAATGTGCGTAAGGTACCAGGTATAGTCGACCGAAATATTCCATTTTCATGCTTTATTTAATACGTATAAAAATATAGGTTTAGGCAAAATTACAAAAATATCGAACATCAATACCCAATTTTATGCGAAATCATAAATTTCCCGTTTTATGAGCTTCATGGATATTCAAACTGTTTACCTTGTGTGGGACAGGTACCAGAAATAGTGAACGGATATATATCATCTTCACATCAGATTTTGTGTTAGTAGAAATAATGGGATGTGTGAAATATGAAGAAACCCGGATGCTAAATTCGGATTTTATACCCTTTGTGGGGGAGGTACGAGATGGAATGGTCCGATCTCTACCAACTTTATAACAGATCTTGTTATGATAAAAATATTACGATGTGCCAACTCTGAATAGAATCGGATGTTTATTTCGCGCTTTATAAGCTTCATAGATATTCCAAATTTTGAACCTTTGTGGTGGAGGTTCTAGAAGGAGGTTCACCTTCACACCAGACTTTGGGTCAATAAAAATATTTTGATGTGTGTAATTTGAAGACAATTAGACTCTTACATCACATTTTATAACAGTTGTAATTATTTAAAAATTTGACCTTCTGTGGGGGAGGTACTTGATAGAGTGGATCGATATTTTCCATTTCCTCACATGACCTAGCACTGATGCAAGTATTAGGATTTACAAAGTTGGAGCAAAATCAGATTATCCTTTTTCTTTCTGTGCTGTAAAATATTCGTCGTTAGATCAACTCCACATGTCGTGAAATGGATTTGGTCCCAAGAGACTAGGGTCTAAAACCATTATTTCGATGAGGCTCGTTTTGGCCGTATCAAATGATATATGTATTTTAAAATGGTTGCCCGAGGACTTACAGGGTCAGATAAAAAAAATGCAACAATGTCAAACACCATAATTTTTACTTTATTTTTAATTTTATTGAATGAAAGCAAAAAATGTTGAAATTAGCATCAAATTTTAGAATAAGTTTAAATTTGTTCGAATTGGTCACCTTTGGAATTATGACCTTCAAATGGCCAATGAAACCGTCACACGCTGTCCGAATGTTGCTCTGCGGTATTTTGGCCCATTCCCGGCGAAGCGCTTGCTTGAGGTGATCGATACTTTGGTATTTTTTTTAGTGCCAACCTTGGTTTCCAAAATACTCCAGACACGATAGTCCAACGGATTGGTATCCAGAGATTCTGGCGAGGAACCTCATTTTGTCACCACCTTAGGTGGCGCGTGCTGAGTACGATGGTGCTGAGTTCTGTTCTGTTAATACACCCTCCAGAATATTTTCGCGATAATATTCGGCATTTATTCTTATGCCACTGTCGAGTACGAGTGGATAGCGACCATCGGCTGTTATGGCGGTCCACACCATCATCATGGCCGGCGCTTGAGTTCTGGTGGCCAACCGTAGGTGCACATTTTCAGCTGACCTCTTTGGGAAGTAAACACGATCATTTTGTTTGTTTACAAACTGCTGCGCAACGAATGTTTTCTCATTGGAAAAAAACAAATTCTGCAGTCCACCTCCTTCGAACAAGCGGAGAAACTCTTTAGCTCTTTTGAGTCTATTTTCTTTCTGTTGCAGTGTAAGTTCTTGCACTTTTTGGAATTTCAATGGCTCTACCCCGAGCTCATTTTTCAATATTTTCCGAATGGAATATTGCGATATGTTCAGCTCACGAGCCATTTTTCGGCCACTGCAACGAAGGTTTCGATCAAGTAGCTTCTTTACTTTTCGAACCATTTCTGCTGATTTTGCTGTTTTTTTTTTCGTCCTCTTCCTTCATATACCCCACGATATAGCCCCCATATGACGGTACCTTCCAATATTCGGTATTTTGATGATTTTAGCGATATTATTTACCGGAATCGTTTCAAAATTATCGTATGCGGGTCCGTGTCTTCATATAGTCCCCATATAACGGTTTTCACTTAAGTGGTAGTTTTCGGATTTTTTTTTAAATTTTTCAAGTTCCTTCTAAATAGTACTGCTTTTTTACTTGTTTTTTTTTTTAAATTACTGTGAAGCTGTGGATTTAGATTTTTGAAGGTTGTTCTTTCATAGAATTTTAAATATTGACGAGAATTTTTTAAACTAAGTAAATATAGAAAACTGCAAACATTGAACACCAAATGATTTCAAATCACAAAGCCTAACACCATTTCTATTAAAAAAGCTATCAAAGGTAACACCTCAAAAGGAAAAAAAAAATAAAACAGTTTATTTTATTTTTATTAAATTTAATTTTCTTATTTATTATTTACAATACAAGAAATGAACTTACAGGCTAAATCAAATTGTTTAAATGAAAGACAGCGAAAAAAGAAACATAAGAAAATATTTATAAATATTTTGTTTAATGAAATAATAAAATAATTGATTATACAATTCAAAAAAAAGAACAAAATGGAATGATTAACGAACAAAAAATGATAACGTGAAATATAAAGTTGATATACATACATAAGATTCATACACGGATGTGTGTCACATGTACATTTGTGGCAGATGTGTTTATAAAAGAAATATTTATTTATTTTTTTTTTATTATAATTGTCTAACGACTAAAAAACACGGTTGCATGTTTTTGTTTCAATTTAAATAACTAGAAATACATTTTCACAATTTTCGGTTATTTGTTATTGTTTTAATCTTGTTTATGTTTCTGTCATTTAAATATATGGTGTATTATATTTATTGTAAAAAATAGTGGCAAGTTGTTTATCTACGAGTATTTTGTTTGTAAATGGGTTTTTGAGAAATTGTGACAATAAAATTGTGATAAAAAAATGAAGTTTATGAAAAGTATTGGATATTGGATACTATTTGTAGCTACAGTGTTATTGAATTTGCTTTATTTCTTAGTTGAAAAAGGATTGGATTTTACGAGACACTGGTCAAACTTATTTTAATTAAAGGCAATAGACATGTCCATATCGATTCGAAAATTTCCCAAGAAAAAACCGAAATAAAATACTCTGAAGTAATTGAAGCAAACAGAAATGGCTAAAATTTAAGATTTGAGAAACATAGATTCAAAGTTTTAATTGTATTTACCAGACGATTATGCGGAAGTTTGTCATCGTATATATTTCTTAAAAAAATGGATCAAAAATCTATATAACAGCATTGGCTCTATGGTGATTTCAACAAAGAACCGACAGAGAATTTTAATAACATCAGGCCGATCATGGAAATATAAACACTTAATTTGGAACTTTGTAGAATATTTCAATGTGCTGCGAACGGCATGGCATACAAATCCATGGAAGCTATACGAAAACGTGCTCCTATGTAGACAATTCTCTGCTGGACTAAAAAAAGGAAAAAAAAACAAGTAAAAAAACATTAAGTTCGGCCGGGCCAAACTTTTAATACCCTCCACCTTAGGGTAAAAGAAACATTAGAAGAAATGTGGCAAAAACCATTAAAATGCCGATTATGGGGAGGTACCCTTATATGGGGGCTATACCAAAACGTGGACCTATAATTACAATGTTTCGCCACCGGAGCTGGAACCCATTATGACCCACAAATACCATTTTTTAGACAAATCAGTGAAAAAATGTGGCAAAAACCATCAAAATACCGAATATCGGGAGGTACCGTTATATGGGGGCTATATCAAATCATGGACCCATGCATGCAATGTTTCGCCACCGAAGCTGGAACCAATTATGACCAACAAATACCAAATTTCAGACAAATCCGTGAAAAAAATGTGACAAAAATCATCAAATTACCGAATATCGGGAGGTCCCGTTATATGGGGGCTATACCAAAACGTGGACCTATAATTACAATGTTTCGCCACACGAACTAGGACCCATTATGACCCACAAATACCAATTTTTAGGCAAATCAGTGAAAAAATGTGGCAAAAACCATCAAAATACCGAATATCGGGAGGTACCGTTATATGAGGGCTATACCAAATCATGGACCCATACATGCAATGTTTCGCCACTGGAGCTGGAACCCATTATGACCAACAAATACCGATTTTCAGACAAATCCGTAAAAAAATGTTGCAAAAATCATCAAATTACCGAATATCTGGAGGTACCGTTATATGGGTGCTATACCAAATTTTGGACCCATACATGCAATGTTTTGCCACACGCTCAGGGACCTGCTATGACCTACAAATACCAATTTTAAGACAAATCCGTGAAAAAAAAACGTGGCATAAATCATCAAAATACCGAATATCGGGAGGTACCGTTATATGGGGACTATACCAGAACGTGGACCGATATATCTCATTTTCAATACCAACCATCCTAGACACAATGCAAATAGCTCTGCTAAATTTTGGAGCTCTACGTCAAATAATGTGGGCTGTATCGTGATTTCAACAGACAGACAGGCGGACAGACAGACAGACAGACAGACAGACAGACAGACAGACAGACGGACAGACAGACAGACGGACATAGTTAAATCGACTTAGAATTTTATGCTGATTATGAATATATATACTTTATGGGGTCTAAGACGAATATTTAAGGATGTTACAAACGGAATGACAAAGTTAATATACCCTCCTTTCCAAGGTGGAGGGTATAAAAAACAATTATAAAGCAAATTTGCCCATTTTCAAAAAAATGAAACCTTAAATCTTAAAAATACCGAATATAGCCGTTATATTTAGGTCTATACGACGTCATAAGCCATTACCATATTCAAATTCGAAACTTGAAATAAACGGTCAATAATCTAGCTAAAATCATCAAAATACCGTACATAGGGAGGTACCGTTACATCGAAGACCTTGACTTGCAAAGACAATTTTCTGTTACAGTCTGTAGCATCCATTACGAACTTCGAATGTGATATCTCAAACAATTTGGGTGAGTATTGTACCTAAAATCGTCAAAATACCGAATATAGGGAGGTACTGGTATATGGGGCATGTACGAAGTCCTGGACCTGCATAGACAACTTTCTGTCATAGGCTGTAGTATTTTATTACGAACTTCAAATACCAAATTTGAAACAATTCCGGTGAATAATGTCGCTAAAATCATAAAATTGTCGAATATCGAGAGGTACCGTTATATGGGGGCTATACGAAGATGGGGGGCCTCCAAAGTCAATTTTAGGCTGACTTCAAATATAAAATTTGAAACAATTCCGGTGAATAATTCCGGTGATTAATGTCGCTAAAATGATCAAAATATGGGATGTACCCATGGCAGAAGAATAGAGGTAAAAAAATCTTAAATGTTTTTTTTTTTAAATATAAGTAGATTTTTATATGTTTTCTTATACGACGTCATTCGGAGGTTCTTATAATTCGTGTTTTTCACCAATTTTTACAAATTTAAATAATCTTTCATTCAACATTTTCAATTCCAAAATTGGTTTGACAGTTCATTGTCTCAGCAGCTGTGTCGATGCGTCTACCTATATTCTTCTACCATGGATGTACCCTTATAGGGGGGCTATATGAAAACGTGCACCTACATGACCCATTTACGAACTTAACCTGCCTACTGGGAAAATAAACACGTGTGCAAAATTTTAGCCTTCTATTTCAATTCGTTCGAAAGGAAGCGCGATTACAATAGACAGACAGATAGGCGGGCAGACAGACACACAGACGGACATCACTAAATCAACTTAGAATTTTACGCAGATGTTGGGTCTGACATGAGTATTTCGAGGAGTTACCAGCGGAATGACAAAGTATGGTGGAGGGTATACAAAAAAATATGATATATAAAAGTACCTCCTTATATTCGGTATATGTCAAGTTTCGTATTAGAATATCGTAGTGGACTATGACAAAAATTTCTCATATAAGTCCATGTCTTCGAATAGGCCCCAATATAACTTTGGTTCGGCATTTTTATGATTCTACCAGTATTTTTCAATGGACTTTTTTGAAATTTTTAAAATTCCTTCGAAATGGTGAATTATTATTTAAAGATTACTACCTTTTCAATTGTCCTGAATTATTGCTATTAAAATGGGTTAATTAATTTGTATAGCATGCGTCGCACTGTGGTACAGAGTATGTATGTGCCAAAATGTATATTATTATGGATTTTTGTACGCTCAACTGAATTTATCCTGGTCATACCCTTGCAAAAATTGTCTAAAGTAGATTCGAGTTTTGGAATTTCCTCTATATACGAAGGTTGTGGTTATACTAAATGGGCAGCAATTTCTGTTTTTGGTATTGAATCAGTTAACGCTTTTCTCAATTTTTAGGGTAATTTGTAAGGTTCCATATTGTGGGGAATTTAAGTAGACCGAATATCAGACTTTTTGTCTTGTTCCAAGGGAAAAGCTAAGTTAGCCACCATTCGGAAGGTATTTAAAAAATTAAAAAAAATATATCTGTCGAAAAATACCATTCAAATGAAAACCTTTATATGTGGGCTATACGAAGACGTGGTGCTGGATAAGTTATTTGCTGTCATAGACTGCAGTACCGATTCCGAACTTCAAATACCAAATTTGAAACAATTCCGGTGAATAATGTCGCTTAAGTCATCAAAATACCGAATATCCGGAGGTACCATTATATGGGGGCTATACGAAGACGTGGACCTGCACAGACAATTTTCTGTCATAGGCTTTAGTATCCATTAGGAACTTCAAAGACCAAATTTGAAACATTTCCGATGAATAATGTCGCTTAAATCACCAAAATACCGAAAATAGGGAGGAACCATTATATGGGCGGTATACCAAAACGTGGACATATATAGACTATTTTCAATACCAAAAGTCCTGCAGACAGAATATATATTTCAGTGAAATTTTATCAACTTACTTCATTTCGTTCGGAAGCTAGAGTGATTTCCACAAACGGACAGATTGACGGACATCGCTAAATCGACATAGAATTTTATGCTGATCAAGAATATATATAATTTTTGGAGCCAAAAATATAAATTTCGAGGTCTTACAAACGGAATGACTTACTTAATATACCCTCCATACTATGGAAGAGGGTATAAAAATAGACTTTAATTTTGAGATTTTTAGTAACAAATTATTTTAAAGCCTATTAATTTAATAACGGATATGTCAATGGAATTGAGCTTGATTTTTTCTCATACAATTTGGCCAGTGTCAAGTTATTTCAAAAATTGTCTTTTTGTGAATAAAGTTTAGGTTTTGTGGCAATTTTTTTGTGAATGTATGTGTGTGTGTGTGTTTGTAAAAGAGTGTAAATTTTTTCGTTTTTAAAACTTCAGCTAAATTTTTAATTTTTTCGTGTCTTTGTAAATTCTTGTATTTCATATTCCGGATATTCCTGAGGCGATTCACTCAGAGTGTCCGTATCGTAGTAGGCATAATCGTAGCTGGTATCCTCATCGGCATGGGGTGGCCTCTTGGAAGTTTTCTTTTTGTTGTCATTCTTTTTGTGCGATTTCTTGTCGGCATGTTTGCCACCACTTTTGGTGATGTTGAAGGGATAGGGAGTTGTTGTGGTGGTAGTAGTACTGGTACTAGTGGTTGTGGGTCGTCTTGTGGTTGTTGTTGTTGTCGTTGTAGTAATAGTGCTACTGGAGGTTGCCGCATAAGTTGTGGACCTCTGGGTGGTTTGTTGAACGGATGCAGATGAATACGAGGGATATGTAAAATAGCTTGTGCTGCTTGTTGCTGGTGTACTGGCTGTTGTTGTTTTGGGACTAGTCAAGGAATTCAGGGGGTTATAATGGGAATTATATTGCTGCGATGTCTTTTCCGCCTTGATTATATCCGCCCGTAATTTATTGATGCTGGCCGCTCCGAAATTCAACGATTGTGCCGTGTTGAAGAGTTCATCTTCATCACTGAAATCGTTGCTGCGCTGCGCCGATTGTTCCTTTTGGAATGCCGTTTGCTGTTGACTTTTAAGGTGGCTTGCAGGATTTTGATAGGATGCTGGTTGGTAGTAGGGCTTGGATGTTGTAGTTGTGGTTGTTGTACTGCTAGCAGTTGTGGTGCTGCTGGAACGTTGCAAATTGAATTTATTTCTGGGGAAATCAATTTCATACAACTCCGGATGATATTGGCCATCATCTTCGTCAATATTGTAGTAGGGATTGGCTGTAGTATAGGCCGTTGTTGTGGAGGGTAGGGCCTTAGTGGTGGCCTTATTGTTTTGTTGTTGTTGCTGCTGTTTATGTTGGGGTCTTTGTGTCTGTTGAGTCTGATAGAAATTATTTTCATAGGATTTTTTGTAGGTAGTGGGCTTAAATGTCGTCGGGTCATATTTGTCCTTGGGCACCAAGGTGGAGAATTTTTTATAATTCTGGGCCGACACTGTGGGATAGGTTTCACTGTTACGCTGCGTTGTGGCCTTGTAGTTAATACTGCCTCGGCTGACAAATCCACGCGGTTTTTCTGGGAGAGCTACTGCTTTTTCTTTAGGACTTTCTGCGGTTGTTGGTGGTGTGGCTCTGCCATGGCTAGCCCTGGTGGGTGCGGTTCTAAAAGGCTCGGGTTGTCGGGGTTGACCTCTTGAGCGATAATATTGCGGCTCTGCTTCGGATTTCTTGGGTGCCTCAAATGTCTTCGCCGGGGCCTTGGGTTGGAAGGGCTGCGGCGGTTGAGTCTTAATTTTGGCAAATTCACTGAATTCATTGATGCTGGCAAAGCTGTTATTTTGGGCCGGGGACTTTTGCTGACTTTGTTCGAATTTCTGCAACTTTTTGTTAAAGGCCTCATTGTTCACGGCCTTATCGCGATTGACTTCGGTATATTTCGGGGTGGACGATTTCAAACGATTGGGATTATAGGTGGTGGGTTGAATATTCAGTTGAGTCTGATAGTCATTGAAACCAAAACTGAAACGATTTGCCGAACTGTGTTGGGGGGATGTTTTGGGCGTGGTTGCTGCCACGGTACTAGGTGCCGCAGTCGTTGAGGCCGAGGTCGATGATTTGTACAGGGAATAATCATAGAAATCGGTATTGTAATAGGGAGTTACTTTCTTGGTAATCTTGGGCGCCGGCGTAGTTGAGGTCGTGCTTGCCAAGGTGGTGGATGGCGTGGCCGGGGGACGTCTCGATCTAGTTGGTGTTACACGTGACTTGCCAACCACTGTGGTGGCAGACTCCGATTTCTTGGAGAAATCATTAAAGTCATTTGGTTTTTGCTGGCGCACCGGATGATCCACAAAATCATCTTCTCTGCCGCCATTGCGATTCGAAAAGAAATGAGAACTGTGGGAGCCCTTGAAGATGTCATCCAAATCCTCTGGAGAGTTAAAAAATAAAAAAAAATCAAATCAAAAAAATTCAAATCAAAATTTTATCAGGAAAATGTACTCCAAGAAAAAATCTTACGCTTTGAATCATCGCTGGCATAACGCTCTGTAGTCGTTGTTGTTGTGCTCGTTGTCGGTGTATAATAGCTAACAATTGGCTTTTTGGTAACATCCGTTTTGATCTTCTTCTTTGAGGTCTTCTCCACCTCATCGTTGGGCAAATAGTTGTGATTATTGTGGTGATGACTACCTCCACCGCGAGTTGCCGTCTCATATTGTTTCGTATAATTGGGTGGTTGTTCAGGGCGTGACTTTTGATCTACAGTTGTTTGTTTGTAACGTCGTATATCGCCTATGGTGTTAAAGGGAAAGGGGAAGGGAATACAATTACAATTTATTACATCCGCAGTGATTACGCTTGGCGCATCATTCGCATATATGTCTCACCTGTCTCAGCCCGCTGCAAATGGAACGTGGACTCATCCTCTTCGGCCAATGGCGCGCGTTTACTTTCGAAACCTGAACTTAAACGATATAAATCAAAATTATCGCTACCATAGTAGAGTACGGCTTGCTCACAATCAACATCGGCCCAATTGGCACAGATCTGTGCTTCCTGATCAAAAGCTGTACTGTTCGGACACAAGAAACGGAAATCTTGGACCTATGAAGAGAGAGAGAGAGAGAGAGAGGGGGGGGGGGGGGAGACAACAAAAATTAAAATTAAAAAAAATAAAATTTAATAAATTAAAAAAAATAATATTAAAAAATTAAGAATGTCAAAATTATTGGAAATGCATATCAAAGACATTAGTAACGTCAACCCTCTCTAGTTAGGAAAGGTAAGCTATCCATTTATGTGTGGAGATATCGGCAACTGAGATTTTGTTTCGCTCTCCTCGAGACTTTGTTGTTAAAACTATCAAAATAGACAATTTGGAGAGGTACGGTCAAAAGGGGGCTAAACCAAAATGTAGACACATATAAACCAGACAGCTAGTACCCATTACGAATACTAATTCGAATACTAACTTTGAATACCTAGAGGTATGGTTTGTAGACCTTTATTGAAAGTTCTATACAGCGGATTATAAAAGTAGAGTTAAAAAAGAAGACACTTGCATCAGCGTTCTGAAAGTTTAGGTCGAAAAGTAAACAAAATAGATAGGACAAGTTCTCCCCCACAAATGGTCAACACTTTCAAAGAAAATAATTAACATCATAGAAAGAGACACGACATTTGTATCAGAATATTTGTATCTGTTCTAGGTCAGGTGTAAAAATAGACAATATCGATCCACTCAATCAAGAACATTCCCACAAAGGGTCAACCTTTTGAATAATTACAACTCCCATTAAATGTGATGTAAGAGTCCGATTGTCTTCAAATTACATACATCACAATGTTTTTATGAATCTATGGTCTGGTGTGAAGATATTCCATCTTCCACTCTTTCTGGTACCTCCACCACAAATTGTCAATATTTTGAATATCCATTCCATCAACACAAGATCTATTATAAAGATTATTTTATACATCACATTATTTCGACTAACACAAGATCTGTTGTGAACATGGGATATATCGGCGTACTCCTTCTGGTACTTCTCCCACAAAGGGTCAACATTTTCAATATCTATGAAGCTCATGGAACGCAAAATTAACATCCGATTCCATTCAGCCTTGGTACATCTCAATATTTCCATCAACACAAGATCTATTATAAAGATGATGGAGATTGGACCATTTCTTCTGGTATCTCCCGCACATATGGTTCAAGATTTTGAATAACCAAAACGCTCAAAAAAATTGAAATAGGCAACCATCTCTCTTCAGATTTCACACACAAACATTTTTGGTTCCACAAGATCTGTTGTGAAGATGATATATATTATGGAACCCCTTCTGGTATCTCAACCACAAAAGGGTCACAATTTTCAATACTTTTATCTGTCATAACTTCGAAACAAGTCAGCGATTCTTTACAACTTGCTATATCCAAAACTTGCTATATGAAAAAAATTTGTTTATAATGTAGCTAAAATCATAAAGAAGACGTGGACCTGCAGAGACAATTTTCTGTCATACGCTGTAGTATCCCTTACGAACTTCAAATACCAAATTTGAAACGATTCCGGTGCATAATGTCGCTAAAATTGTCAAAATACCGAATATCGGGAGGTACCATTATATGGGCGCTATGAGAAGACGTGGACCTGCACAGACTATTTTCTGTCATAGGCTGTAATATCCATTACGAACTTCAAATACCAAATTTGAAACAATTGCGGGACATAATGTCGCTAAAGCCCTCAAAATACCGAATATCCGGAGGTACCGTTATATGACGGAGACGTGGACCTGCAGAGACAATTTTCTGTCATACGCTGTAGTATCCCTTACGAACTTCAAATACCAAATCTGAAACGGTACATAATGTCGCTAAAATCGTCAAAATACCAAATATCGGGAGGTACCGTTATATGGAGGCTATACGAAGACCTTCACAATTTTCTGTTATAGGCTGTAGTATCCCTTACGAACTTCAAATTCCAAATTTGAAACGATTCCGGTGCATAATGTCGCTAAAATCGTCAAAATACCGAATATCGGGAGGTACCATTATATGGGCGCTACGAGAAGACGTGGACCTGCACAGACTATTTTCTGTCATAGGCTGTAGTATCCATTACGAACTTCAAATACCAAATTTGAAACAATTGCGGGACATAATGTCGCTAAAGCCCTCAAAATACCGAATATCCGGAGGTACCGTTATATGACGGAGACGTGGACCTGCAGAGACAATTTTCTGTCATACGCTGTAGTATCCCTTACGAACTTCAAATACCAAATTTGAAACGGTACATAATGTCGCTAAAATCGTCAAAATACCAAATATCGGGAGGTACCGTTATATGGAGGCTATACGAAGACCTTCACAATTTTCTGTTATAGGCTGTAGTATCCCTTACGAACTTCAAATACCAAATTTAAATCAATTCCGGTGAATAATGTCGCTAAAATCCTCAAAATACCAAATATCGGGAGGTACCGTTATATGACGGAGACGTGGACCTGCACAGACTATTTTCTGTCATAGGCTGTGGTATCCATTACGAACTTCAAATACCAAATTTGAAACAAGTCCGGTACATAATGTCGCTAAAGCCCTCAAAATACCGAATATCCGGAGGTACCGTTATATGACGGAGACGTGGACCTGCAGAAACAATTTTCTGTCATAGGCTGTAGTATCCCCTACTAACTTCAAATGCCAAATTTGAAACAATTCCGGTGAATAATGTCGCTAAAATCATAAAATTATCGAATATCGAGAGTTACCGTTATATGGGGGCTATACGAAGACGGGGGCCTCCACAGTCAATTTTCTGTCATAGGCTGTAGTATCCCCTACGAATTTCAAATACCAAATTTGAAACAATTCCGGTGCATAATGTCGCTTAAATCACAAAAATACTGAAAATAGGAGGTACCATGGGGGCCGTACTTCTTCTGTTCAATATAGGTATGGTTTTGAAATATGAGAAAATCTAAGCCAGACTATCACGAGAATATATAAATCATTTCTTTAGATGACCCAAAGTTACTTAGAGCCAATCTTATCAGTGCGTAGGTATATCTTAAATAATTATCCGCCCATATAATTTTGTTTTTTAACCTATCGAATAATAATCCCAATCAAGCTTGGTTAAAGAAGCTATCAAGAATAAACCAGTAGAATACACACGTAGTATAATTGACGTGGCCCACGAAAATTTAAAAATCGACGACAGCCATACATCAGTTGGTTCGATTTCCCCTTTTTAAGCTGTTTGAAAATGTTCCCACGATTTCTAGCAATGAAAATTCATAATTGTCAATAACAAAAATTATAAAACAATTAAATTCCAAGAAGATCCGCAATGAATATTGCATTGAAATTCCAAAAAGGTTAATTAACTTCAGTAACTTGTATCGCAACGAGTAGCAGACAATACAAAAAAAACATCGAATAGTGGAAAAATCAATCTTCCCATAATTGCCACTCAACAATAAATTAACCTGTTGAAGGTGATGTTGATTTCTTTTATTTTTTTTTTTCATTTTATTCTTTTTTCTTCTTCTTCAACGGCACACAATGTCTTTTGTTGTTGTCGAAGAATTGTTGTATTATTATTTTAAATTATTACTTGTAAATTAAAATTAATTTGATTTAAACAAATGATAATTGCAAACAAACGACAGCAAGAACATGGCTTTACAAAGCATCGTCGATGATGATGGTGATGGAGAAGCGGTGGTAGAAGAAGATGAGGCGAGGTAGCAGAAGAAGGTGGTGGAATACAATGAGGTTCCCTATGAACCGGAACAACCACATAAATTTAATCGAAGTATTATTTTTATTTGCAATTGAACTCTGATATTTGTGTGGCATGACAATATTGCATTTATAAGCTCACATTGATTGTGACTTTGAGACAGGGGGACAGACAGACGGACCGACACAGAACTAACATCCAAGCAAAATTCAATTGGCAATTGGGGATATAATAAAGAAAAAAACAATCCAGCACGGATGCTGTTATTTAGAATCGACAAGGTAAACCATGCCATGCCATACTGGAGATGGAAAAGTCAGCCTCCTCGTAACAGCCTTGCTTGCATGCTCAGTATCATCTACAGAAGTTCCAAAGCATACATTAAACAGCGGCCAAATTGAAATTAAAATAATTGTCAAGTGACTTTAGTACCAGCGAATGTCGATTCTGGCAAACGGCTGTTCGACATGCAAACGAAGATCTTTGTGAGATTGCAGAACCGAATTCTGGTTCTGGGCCTTATTGTTCTTTCATGTTTATTTTTTTTTATTTATTTATTTTCGATTTATTGCTGCAATGGCGAAGCTGGCAAAGTTTCGGGATCGGTTATTGTGGGTAGGGAAAAAGGGTTTGTATTTGACATTTTTGGACATCTAAATTTATATGAAATCGTTTTCTGCAATGACATTTTGTCGGGATAACAACAACCAGAACCATAATAAAAACAATTGAATGCCATTGTGATGATGTTGATACATGAAAGGAACGGTCGGAGAATAAAAGCACACTTCATATGTACATGCATATGCATAAACAAGGATAAGATATTCAGTCCATACTGTCTTTAACATAGAAGTAAATTTATTTTTCGTAAAAACTACGCAGCAAAATTTTGGAAGCGATATTAGCAGAACAACCCATTAAATAGTAAAAAATAAACCTTGTTTGGTTCCTAAAGTATGCTCATGTGTCTAAATACATATTATAAGGTGGTGAGTTCAAAACCAGCATCAGATCAAAGAAAGTTGAAAAGTGGATTCCAATAATTTTATAAACACTTTACCTTTTTCACCCTTCATCATACGATGTATGGAGAGTTTACTAAGTTTGTCATTCCGTTTGTAAATCATTGAAATAATGAGTTTGGATCCTACAAAGTATACAGGGTGAGATAAAACAAACTGCAACGAAGTCAAATGCCATCATTTTTACATTTTTATGTGTTGGGGGTATTATAAGTTTGATTGGGCCAAAAATTATGTAACACCTCGAAATATTGGTTTCCCACATAGGAAAGTATATATGGATATTCCTATCTCGACGAGCTAAGTCCATTTAGCTATGTATGTCCGTCCGTCCGTCTGTCGCAATTATGGCCCGATCCTCACGAAATTCGAGGTGGGGTTATGGTCAGATTAGAAGCATATTGCTTTTGGAGATGATCGCATAATATTTAGGGGTTGAAATGGACCAAAATCTGAAAAATGTCCTGTTTTTGCATTTGCTCTACAGGTCGCAATTATAGACCAATCGAAGCGGAAGTTAGCATGAGCCTAGAACTTAGGACTGGGCAGAAAGCTTCCGATTTGGATGGTGTTCGGGTAATATTTAGTGGGTTAAATTGACCATAACATTTATGTTAAATAAAAGTCAAATTTTTCATTGAACCGCGAATATTTTTAATCCCGGCGAAATCACAAATCGATGAACAGGTCAATTTTGAGCGTTACGTAAATGCCGATAGTAAAAATCTCGGTTATATATAGCGGTGATGTTAGGGGATATTAGCTAGAATCCTTATACCAAAGGAGTCTCTTGCTAAATATTTAGGGGTTCAAATGAACCTAAAACAGAAAATGAAATCAATTGGCACGGAATTTTGCATGAGAAGAGAGTTAAGGAAGAAGATTATATTGAGCTGTAACTAACAGCACGATGTTGTTCGTAAATATTGGGCAAATGTCCCTAGTCAAAAAGCTAAGGGTAATATCTGGCAGTGCTCTATGACATAATTTCAAAAGCGAAATCTTCAAAAATGGGTTATGACATAGGGGGACTTCTACTACAGTGCAGTGTTGTGGAGTATCACATAGTCGGCCACGCACGACTACAGCCTTTGCTATCTTGTTATACCCTCCACCATAGTATGGAGGGTATATTAAGTTTGTCGTTCCGTTTGTAACACCTCGAAATATACATTTTAGACCCCACAAAGTATTTATATTACTGATCAGCATAAAATTCTATGTCGATTTATCAATGTCCGTCCGTCTGTCCGTCTATCCGTCAGTCCGTCTGTGGAAATCACTCTAGCTTCCGAACGAAATGAAGTAGGTTGATAAAATCTTACTCAAATGTGTACTATGTCTGCAGGACTTTTGATATTGAAAATGGGCCATGTAGGTTCACGTCTTCGTATAGCCCCCATATAACGGTACCTCCCGATATGCGGTATTTTGATGATTCTAGCGACATCTTTTACCGGAATTGTTTCAAAATTAATATTTAAAGTTCGTAATAGATGCTACGGCTTAAGACAGAAAATGGGCCATATAGGTTCACGTCTTCGTATAACCCCCATATAACGGTACCTCCCGATATTAGGTATTTTGGTGATTTCAGCGACATTTTTACCGGAATTGTTTCGAATTTGGTATTTGAAGTTTGTAATAGATACTACTGCATAATACAGAAAATGGTCCATGTCCTATAGGTCCACGTTTTCGTATAGCTCTGATGTAGCGGTACCCCCCGATATTCGGTATTTGGATGATTTTTGCGACATTATTTACCGGAACTATTTTAAATTCGTTATTTGAAGTTCGTAATGGATGCTATAGCCTATGATATAAAATTGTCTGTGCAGGTCCACGTCTTCGTATAGCCCTCATATAACGGTACCTCCCGATATTCGGTATTTTAATTAATTTAACGACATTATTTACCGGAATTGTTTCAAATTGTGTATTTGAAGTTCTGTGCAGGTCCACGCCTTCATATTGCCCCGATATTCGGTATTTTCAGGATTTTAGCGACATTATCTACCGGAATTGTTTCAAATTTGGTATTTGAAGTTCGTAATTGCTATTACAGCCTATGACAGAATATTGTCTGTGCAGATCCACGTTTTATAACCACCATGGTACCTCCCTATATTCGGTATTTTGATGATTTTATCTACATTATAAACAGTTTTTTTTTTCAAGTTTCGCATGTGAATATTGTAATAGATTGTAACAAAAGTTGCCTATGCAGATCCACGTTGACGTATAGACTCTAATATACGGCTACATTAGGTATTTTCACGATTTTAACAGAATTTTTAACTGATTTTATTTTTTTGAAAATTTTTTAAATTTGTACCAAATGGTGGAGGGTATTCAAAGTTCGGCCCGGCCGAACTCACAGCTTTTTTACTTGTTTTAGTTTAATTTTATTAAATGAAAACAAAAAATGTCGGAAATAGCATCACATTTTGGAATAAGTTTAGATTTGTTCGAAGACGATCGGCCTCTTATTTGACATTTAAAAAGATTTATAATTATTGACCCTTTGTGGGCGTTGTCCTGGATGGCTGAGGGTATAACGAATAATCTAAAATTTTTTAAGCATTACAGCCTCAATTAGTCACACTATAAATATATGTGTCCTCCAGAAGTCTTAAATTGGTCAATAATTCAAAAAAATTAATCTCATAGAAAGGTAGGTGGTTTTCATGGTATTTTATAACATTTTTACATACCTACACATAACTATATTAAATTTCAAAGCAAAACCCCCCAAAGACCGAGGCATTTATGCTTAGTTAAAGGTCATTTGAGCGAAATACCTTGGCTTGTTAAATAAAGCAGAAAACATTTATTTATTTTTCATTTTTTTTTTCTAAAAATACAAAATTCAACGATATGGATATCTAACGACCAGACCAACCAGGCCGCTGGCACGCAAACATTCTGTGTTTTTTTTGTTTAGGTTTTCGAAGACGCTACAAGTCACGACATAAGAAAAAGTCCCACCACATGAATGGCCATTAAAACGAGACAATGTGCAGCAGAACCATAGCCGCCGTAGTACCATAGAACTTCAGAAAATAATAAAACTAATAACAGCCGGCACTTCGTTGCAGGATTATTGTCGCATTCAATCGTTGCTGCAGTCGTCGTTGTTGTTGTTGTTGTTAGGAACATTTGATTCGGAACAAACTTTAACATTTAGAAGTTAAAACTTGATTACTTTATGCTTCTTTTGTTCTGGCTTGGGAAAACAAAAAGTACCCCACGGCCGCAAACAAAGATGGAAAAAATATTAACATTGGCAAACGACATGCACCAGAACATAGCCAAGTTAATCAATATAATTCTTGAAGATGCAAACAATAACCAAAAAAATGGGCACCATTGGTTGCGAATGAGTTCTTCTTCTACGAGGTAGGTGTGAAAGTTGCATGTCAATGATATCAATTAAGGAAATTGTAAAATAATTTTTTACTAAAATAGTACAAAAAGTTGTAAAAGGTACTTGGTATGGTACCCTTTGTATTTGAAGAAGCAGTAGAGCTAGAACTTGAAATTTGGAATGAGGGTAACGTATGTTGGATGTATCAAAAGTTTTTTTTTTGGAAATTCACACTATAAGTGTACGAAGAGTACTAAAATTGAATATCTACAATTTCGTATAATGTGAACGGTTAGAGCTAAAAAGAAAGAAATTTAGAATGGGAATCAAGGTTGAGGAGTACAGTCAATGTAGGGAGGTAGTTCTGGAAGTGTGTACTCATATTTACGACAAATACTAAACGGTACTCAATTTGGAACAATTTCGTTTTGAGTGAAACGATAGAGCTGGAATGCTGACATTCGGAAAAAAGATTGATTTTGCATTTTAGGAAGTTTTAAACCAGTAAAGAAAGTCTTAAAATCAGGCGGGGCCGACTTTATGATACCCTACACCACTTTTCTAATTTAGTAGAGCTGCGCATAACAATTAAAAGTTTTTATGGGAGAATTCAATCATACTCGCTATGATTATAATTATAATTTAAAATTCAAAGGACTAAATATGCCGAAGCATTTGTATCTTTTAAATTCGGACTTGTATTACCCATTTGGTGCACAATTAATTTGAAATCGGATAAAAATATATATGGGAGCTATATCCAAATCGGAACCGATCTCGATAAAATTTGGCAAAGATATTTCTGAGCTGTATTTGATATATTTCCCTGAATATCATTGTTACGGAGTGCATATTACGGCTGTGTGTAACAAATATGACAAATCGGATGAACAGTATTTATGGGAGCTATAGCTATATCTGAACCGATCTTCACCAAATTTAACATACTAGCTTCTAGACTCAATTCGGTCGTATGTGCCAAATTTCATCCAATTTGGGCAAATATTAGACGTTTGGTGCACAATCAAAGGTATATCGGACGAAGTTATATATGGGAGCTATATCCAAATCTGAACCGATCTCGATAAAATTTAGCAAATATATTTCTGAGCTGTATTTGATATATATCCCCAAATATTGTTGTAACAGAGTGCATATTACTGTTGCGGATGGCAAAAATAACAAGTCTGATGAACAATATATATGGAAGCTATAGCTATATCTGAACCGATTTCGATCAAATTTGGCATACTTATTTTCAGGTCCAATCTGATCGTACGTGCAAAATTCCATACTATTCGGACTGATATTACACGTTTGGTCCAAAATTAAAGGCAAATCCCACGAAGATATATATGGGAGCTAAATCAAAATTTTGACCGATTACCTCCAATTTCAATAGGGTTCGTCCTTGGGCCAAACAAATTGTTTGTGCAAAATTGCATCTGGATAGGGCAATAAATGCGAACTGCACTTTGTTTACAAAAATACATGGACAGACGGACGGACGAACAGACGGACGAACAGACGGACATGCATAAATCTACTCAGAATGTGATTCTATGCAGACCATCAAAAGGAACTGTGGGTCTATCTCGTTTTCTTTGGCCTGTTACAAACAAATGCACAAAGACATAATACCCTGACCACCTTTTGGTGTAGGGTGTAAAGATCGTACTTATGTGAAACGATAGGGCTCGAATACTAAATTGTAATAAATTTGGGAAATTTGGAATTTTGATGAATCAATAGAGCTGATATTCTGAAATTTGATATTAACATTACTGACGGAGTGTAGGATTGGAATATGGAGGTAGTTTCCGAAATTTAAATGGTACTAAATTTGAAAAAAAAATTTATTTGGGTGAACCGATAGAGCTGGAATGCTGAAATTTGGAAATAAAATAACTAATGCACTGTAGGACTAAAATATGTAGGTAGTTATGGAAACTTCTACTAATGTGTACTAAATGGTAATAAATTTTGTACAATTTCAATTTTCGGAGAACTGATGGGTATGGAATTCTGAAATTTAGAATTTGCATTACTGTGGGAGTGTAAGATTGGATTATGTAAAAAGTTTTGTAAATTCGTACTTATATTAATACACACAATGGTACCAAAATTGATACAATTTGGATTTGGGTGAACCAATAGGGCTGGAATCCTGATATTTGGAATTTTTTTTTAATTATTTTGTACAAAATTTAATATTGATTGAACGGATAGAGTTAGAATTCTGAATTTTGTTGTGGGGTCAGAATTGGTGTGTAGTATTGACATATGGAGATAATTTTGGAAATACGCGCCATAGATGGAAATACTACCGTAAATAGTACTGACACTGAATTATGGCCCTTTATTAGTGTGTAAGGTTGAGATATGAAATGGTATTGGAAATTAATACTTATGCAGACGTAGAAGAGTACCAAGTGGTACTGAATTTGATAATAGTAGAGAGTGAGATAAATAAGTCATATTTATACCCTGCACCACAAGGTGATCAGGGTATTATGTCTTTGTGCATTTGTTTGTAACAGGCAAAAGGAAACGAGATAGACCCATAGTTACTTTTGATGATCTGCATAGAATCACATTCTGAGTCGATTTATGCATGTCTGTCCGTCCGTCCGTCTGTCCATGTATTTTTGTAAACAAAGTACAGATCGCATTTATTGCCCTATCCAGATGAAATTTTGCACAAATCATTTGTTTGGCCCAAGGACGAACCCTATTGAAATTGGAGATAATCGGTCAAAATTTAGATATAGCTCCCATATACATCTTCGTCCGATTTGCCTTTTATTGTGCACCAAACGTATAATATCAGTCCGAATAGTATGGAATTTTTCACGTACGATCAGAATTGACCTGAAAATAAGTATGCCAAATTTGATCGAAATCGGTTCAGATATAGCTATAGCTCCCATATATATTGTTCATCCGATTTGTTATTTTTATCCTCCACAGCCGTAATATGTACTCTGTAACAATGATATTTGGGGAAATATATCAAATACAGCTCAGAAACACATTTGCTAAATTTTATCGAGATCGGTTCGGATTTGGATATAGCTCACATATATAACTTCGTCCGATTTACCTTTTATTGTGCACCAAACGTCTAATATTTGCCAAAATGCATGAAATTTGGCACTTGCGACCGAATTGAGTCTAGAAGCTGGTACGTCAAATTTGGTGAAGATCGGTTTAGATATAGCTATAGCTCCCATATATATTGTTCATCCGATTTGTTGTATTTGTTACCCACAGTCGTAATATGCACTCCGTAACAACGATATTCAGGGAAATATATCAAATACAGCTCAGAAATATCTTTGCCAAATTTTATCGCGATCGGTTCAGATTTGTATATAGTTCCCATATATATTTTTATCCGATTTCAAATTAATTTCACACCAAATGGGCAATACAATTCCGAATTTAAAAGATACAAATGCTTCGGCATATTTAGTCCTTTGAACTTTAAATTATACTTATAATCATAGCGTGGATGATTGAATTCTCCCATAAAAACTTTTAATTGTTATGTGGAGCTCTACTAAATTAGAAAAGTGGTGTAGGGTATCATAGAGTCGGCCCCGCCCGACTTTAAGACTTTTTTACTGGTTTTTTTCTTTAATTTTATTGAATGAAAGCGAAAAATGTCGGGAATATAAATAAATTATAAATAAGTTTAGATTTGTTCGAATTGGTCACCTTTGGCGCGAATTATGCCCTTCAAACGGCCAATGAAACCATTATACGCTGCCCAAATGTTGCTCTATGGTATTTTAGCCCATTCCCGGGGAAGCGCTTGCTTGAGGTGATCGATGCATTGGTATTTTTTAGTGCCAACCTTGTTTTCCAAAATTCTCCAGACACAATAGTCCAACGGATTGGTATCCGGAGATTTTGGTGGCCATTGTGCTCGGGAAATGAAGCGACGTACCTCATTTTGTAACCATTCGTGGGTGGTGCGAGCTGAGTGCGATGGTGCTCAGTCCTGGTGAAATGTCCAAGGTCCAAGGTCTGCGGCCAAAATGTTTCCTTGCCCAAGGCTTTAATACACCCTCCGGAATATTTTCGCGATAATATTCGGCATTTATTTTGATTCCACGGTCGATTAATACGAGCGGAGAGCGACCATCGGCTGTTATGGCGGCCCACACTAACACCATGGCCGGTGCTTGAGTTCTGGTGGCCAAACGAAGGTCCACATTTTCAGCTGACCTCTTTGGCAAGTAAACACCATCATTTTTTTGTTTACAAACTGCTGGACAACTAATGTTTTCTATTCGGAGAAAACCAAATTCGGCAGTTCACCACTTTCTCCCTAGCGAATCAACTTTTTAGCTCTTTTGTACTTTTTGGAATTTCAATGGCTTTACCACTAGCTCATTTGTCAATATTTGTCGAATAAAATATTGCGATATGTTCAGCTCACGGGCCATTTTTCGGCCCTCCGACGCGGGTTTCGCTTTTTTTCGAACCATTTCTGCTGATATTGCTGTTTTCTTCCGTCCACTTCCTTGACGTCGGTCTACGCTACCAATATCACGGTAAGGAGCGATGGTACGAGACACAAAAGATTTATTCAAATTTAAGTGCTGGAATGCTCTAACGATAGCCACTTGTGGTTTTCCAGCCAAATATAAAGAAATCACTCTATCACGCTTGAATTCCATCACAAATAACTTTTTTTCTGGAAAATTCTCACCAAAATGCTTTTGTACGCTTGTAAACAATATAATGAGCTGTCACTGGAATAATTTTAACAGCTGTCGGACGAGTGGCTTAGAAATGACAGCAGTCTGAAATTGGTTGCAGTTTTTCATCTCACCCTGTATGCTTTGTGGGTTTTAAAATAAATATGTTCAGGTGGAGGGTATAAAAAAAGAAAATATAAATATCATTTCTCGAAACTCAAATATCTCATTACAGTGTGTCGTATGAACGCTGTCATATATCATACGCCCGTATTTTATGTCTACCAAATTAATTTCTTATTTAAAACCAGTAAAGCAAGTCTTAAAGTCGGGCGGGGCCGACTTTATGATACCCTACGCCACTTTGCTAATTTAGTAGAGCTGCGCATAACAATTAAAAGTTTTTATGGGAGAATTCAATCATACACGCTATGATTATAATTATAATTTAAAGTTCATAGGACTAAATATGCCGAGGCATTTGTATCTTTTAAATTCGCACTTGTATTGCCCATTTGGTGCACAATTAATTTGAAATCGGATAAAAATATATATGGGAGCTATATCCAAATCGGAACCGATCTCAATAAAATTTGGCAAAGATATTTCTGAGCTGTATTTGATTTATTTCCCTGAATATCGTTGTTACGGAGTGCATATTACGGCTGTGGGTAACAAATACAATAAATCGGATAAACAATATATATGGGAGCTATAGCTATATCTGAACCGATCTTCACCAAATTTGGCATACAACCTTCTAGACTCAATTCGGTCGTATATGATGATAAATGCGACCTGCATTTTGTTCACAAGAATACATGGACAGACGGACGGACGGACGGACAGACGGACTGACATGCATAAATCAACTCAGAAAGTGATTCTATCTCGTTTCCTTTTGGCTGTTACAAACAAATGCACAAAGACATAATACCCTGACCACCTTGTGGTGTAGGGTATAAAAATTTAATCTTTATATCAAATCATTGTCCCAACCCTCGTACACGAAATATTCATAGCTGACAATAATCTCCATTACATCCAACACTTGACATTATTTACACACAATCATTTGCCAAACAACTGAAGTGCCAATGGAAGGAGTTCATATAAAAGCAGAATCGAATGCAACATTGTGTGACGTACACAAAAAAAAATATTCAATCTTGTCGATAGTATTCCAAAAAAACGAGAAGAAAAAACGCTGAACAAAGACAGAAAACAAACAGCAAATGCAATTTACACTTTAACATTTAGCAGTCGGCCAGCAACGTCACACGTCATTTTGTCGTACGGCCGCATGGCCACATAGACTGCATCGAGTTTCAACGCCACATTACAATAATGCATTCCTAGCTATTGATTATGTTTCGTGGCTGCAATGAGCCTCTAAAAAATAAAAATCATTTTTCATTCAAAGCAACTGAAAAAACGAAAAATCGAAAACCGTACATTCTAATATTTCGACGTAGTAAAGTCGTTCATTCAATCTTTCGTTCATTTGTTATTTCACAAGTCACAGATTTGTGTTGGCCATCTTATTTATATTTTGCTTTGTTTTTGAGGCTGCAATTCTGGTTCAGAGCATGACAAGTGAATGTGTTGAATGCAGCTCAACAACGCTGGCTTGCAGTTGGATGGCCCCACTGGTCGGATGCTTGAAAAGATGTGTATGGAAAAAAATCAAATGTACTTACCCCTACTCCGCCAACTTTGACGCACACATGGAACATTTGACATTGAGTCTCCGGATCTGCATAATAGCCACCAAGTATTTTGTCATGACATGTGAATCGTGTCTGTGGCATATTCTGTAGACTATATGTTGGCCATGGCTTCTTAAAGAATGATGACTTGTCTTGTCCTAGTATTGTGTTCGTTACACTTAAAACAATTGCTGTTCATGCAATGCGATGCGAAGAGAAGATGAAAAAAAAATAAAATAGTTACATATTAGTTTTAATGATAATTTGATTTAAATAAAAATTTAAAAAAAATAAATTTTATAATTTTTTGGTTTTCAAATACTAATTAACTAAGTTCACAACTTAATAATCAAATAGGTATTAAAGCTGAAGTAAAGAATTTCGATATCGAACATGTTGGAATGCATCAATAGGTTTGTAGCATATGATGGACAAGGCGATTATGTCAATATACCAACAAAACAAAAATATTTCTTCAATTTTAGGTTTTGAAAAATTTCATTGGATTTAAAAAGAAAACAAGTAAGAAAGCAGCTATGTTTGGCCGGGCCGAGCTGTCTTTACCCTGCACCATTGGGAAAGAACTCGAAAATTTTCAAAAAAAAAAAATTCCATCGAAAAATAACGTTCATATGAAATCCGTTATATTGGGCTATACAGAGACGAGGACCTGTATAGACAATTTTCCATCGTAGGTTGTAATACCCATTACGAATCTTAAATACGAAATTTGAAACATTTTCGGTGAATACTGTAGCTAAAGTCATCCAAATACCGAATATCGTGAGGTACCATTGTATGGGGGCTATACGATATCGTGGACCTATATAGACAATTCTCTTCTAGGGGAAAAAGTACTCACAAGGAACTCCTTGCGAGAATTTTCAGACAATTCCGTTAAAAATGTATACAAATTAACAAGTAAAAGCGCAGTTATACCCTCCACCATTTGGAAGAAACTTAATTCGAAAACCAGTAAAGAAAGTCTTATGATACCCTACACCACTTTGCTAATTTAGTAGAGCTGCGCATAAGAATTAAAACTTTTTATGGGAGAATTCAATCATACACGCTATGATTATAATTATAATTTAAAGTTCAAAGGACAAAACATGCCGAAGCATTTGTATCTTTTAAATTCGGACTTGTATTGCCCATTTGGTTCACAGTTAATTTGAAATCGGTTAAAAATATATATGGGAGCTATATCTAAATCCGAACCGATCTCGATGAAATTTGGCAAAGATATTTCTGAGCTGTATTTGATATATTTCCCTGAGTATCGTTGTTACGGAGTGCATATTACGGCTGTGGGCAACAAATATGACAAATCGGATGAACAATATATATGGGAGCTATAGCTATATCAGAACCGATCTTCAGCAAATTTGGCATAATACCTTCTAGACTCATTTCGGTCGTATGTGAAAAACTCCATCCCATTTGGCAAATATTAGACGTTTGGTGCACAATAAACGGTAAATCGGACGAAGTTATATATGGGAGCTATATCCAAATCTGATCGGATCTCGATAAAATTTTTCAAAAGTATTTCTGAGCTGCATTTGATATATTTCCCTGAGTATCGTTGTTACGGAGTGTATATTGCGGCGGAGTGCAAATATAACAAATTGGATGAACAGTATATATGGGAGCTATAGCTATATCTGAACCGATCTTCACCAAATATGACATACTAGCTTCTAGATTCAATTCGGTCGTAAGTGCCAAATTCCATCCCATTTGGGCAAATATTAGACGTTTGGTGCACAATCCGAGGTAAATCGGACCAAGTTATATATGGGAGCTATATCCAAATCTGAACCGATCTCGATAAAATTTAGCAAAAGTATTTCTGAGCTCAATTTGATATATATTCCCCAAATATTCTTGTTACAGAGTGCATATTACGGCTGCGGGGGACAAAAATAACAAATCGGATGAACAATATATATGGGAGCTATAGCTATATCTGAACCGATTTCGATCAAATTTGACATACTTATTTTCAGGTCCAATCTGATCGTACTTGCAAAATTCCATACTATTCGGACTGATATTACACGTTTGGTGCACAATAAAAGGCAAATCGGACGAAGATATATATGGGAGCTATATCTAAATTTTTACCGATTATCTCCAATTACAATAGGGTTCGTCCTTGGGCCAAACAAATGATATGTGCAAAATTTCATCTGGATAGGGCAATAAATGCGAACTGTACTTTGTTTACAAAAATACATGGACAGACGAACGGACATGCATAAATCGACTAAGAATTTGATTCTATGCAGATCATCAAAAGGAACTATGGGTCTATCTCGTTTCCTTTTGCCTGTTACAAACAAATGCACAAAGACATAATACCCTGACCACCTTGTGGTGTAGGGTATAAAAATTGGCTAAAATCATCAAAATACCAAATATTGGGGGATATACGATATCGTGAATATATGATAAGACTGGTTTTTTTAGAAGTTCGTATTAAAAGGGTACGAAAAGTACTAAAATGTACTGAAAATTGAATACTTTGTATTGGACAAACGGAATGAGCTGGAATTCTGAAATTTGGTATGATGTACCAAAAGTGGAAAACTTGAAATTCGGTATGACAATCATGGTTGGAAAGTACGTTTGAATTATGAAATGAGTACTAAATCGTACCAAATTTGGAACAGTTTGGTTTTCGGTGATCGGATGAAGCTGAAGTTTTGACATTTTTTATTGAGGTCCATGTTGGTGATAGGTTTGTGATAAAGAGGTGATTTTTGAAATGTGTACTACAAGTGCACGAAAATATGAAATCTGAAATGTTCTTATTAGGGTCGTCGTTTATGTGTAGCCTGGACCTATAAAAGTGGTTTTAGAAATATGTGCTACAATTGTGCGAAAATTACTTAAAGTACTATATTCGGTATTAGGTGATAGACATAAATTTTTAGATAACCGATGGTACCTGTTTTTATACCCTACAACACTATGTGTTGGGGGTATTATAAGTTTGATTGGGCCAGAATTTATGTAACACCTCGAAATATTGGTTTCCCATATAGGAAAGTATTTATAGATCTTCCCAGCTCGCCGAGCTGAGTCGATCTAGCTATGTATGTCCGTCCGTCCGTCTGTCCGTCTGTCCGTCTGTCCATGTTAATTTGTAATCACTCTACAGGTCGCAATTATGGCCCGATCTTCACGAAATTTAGAATGGAGGTGGGTCATAGGTCAGAATAGAACCCTATTTCTTTTGGAGATGATCGCATAATATTTAGGGGTTGTAATGGACCAAATACTGAAAAAATATCGGATTTTGCAGTAGCTATACAGGTCGCAATTATAGACCAATCGACGCGGAATTTCGCATGTAGCTAGAGTTTAGGGCGGGGAAGAAGCCTACCAATTTGGGTGGTCATCGGATAATATTTAGCGGCTAAAATATACCATATCTTTTGTGTTGAAAAAATTCAATATTTTTCATTAAACCGCGAATATTTTAAATACCGGCGAAATCACGAAGCCATGACAAGGTTACTTCTGATCTTTACATTGATGTTAACATTCAACAAATCGGATATATAGCGAAATATGTGCGATATATATGTCTATCAAAGAAGATATGTTTGAAAGATCTCTTATATGTCGAGAACGGCTGAACTGATTTCGACAGTTTTCATTAAATCAGAATGGCCTCTTGGCAGGAAAGAGAAAACGTCTAAAAAAATCGTATAAAAATATCTCTATGAAGATGAAAATATTGATTTTTTAAAATTTTCTCATATTTTTTCCATTTTGTCATATTTTTGGCATATTTTCATTTTGAATTAAACATTTGGTAATATTTCTACAGCTAACAAAACTAAGTAGTTAGGATATCAGGATATCATATACAGATCGCATTTATGGCCCGATCCTTACGAAATTTTGCATGGGGATAAGATGAGGGTCAGAATAGAAGCCTGCTCTTTTTGGAGACGATCGCCATATATTTAGGGGTTGAAATGGACCAAAAAACTGCAAAATTGTCAGCAGGTCGTAACTATCAACCGATCCTCACGCACATTTGAATGGGGGTTACCGGACATTGCAAAAGCCAAGCAGTTTTAGATGGCCATCCAAAAATATTCAATATGTAAAGGAGTTAGCCTACTTTTGTAGACAAAACACGAAAATGTCCATTCCAGTGACTTTTTGGAGAATTCACAAATACAGGAAAGACGCACTTCTGACTATTTCGTTAACGCTGATTTCGTTGAAGAATGTAGTCAAATGCTTGTATCTCATATAGATGCGATTCAGTCAGAAACCAATAATAAATGTTAATCTTTTGCCACTTCTAAGAAATTATAGGTCTTTGGGAAATATTGGTTCCAGATCTAGGAAGACCATTTACATGCAACATCTACCAATAAATTGGAAATGAGCAAATTAGTTTTAGTTGCTATTATTCGAAATTTAGAGAATGAAACCTGATGGTTTTCTTTTAATATTTGTCACAACATCTTGTGGAATTCTTTCGAGTATCTCGCCTATATAAACTGTTTCGTTTATTATAGTGTTGTAGGGTATTCAACGGTCGGCCCGCTCGACTGTAGCCTTTGCTTACTTATTTTTTTTTTTTTTTTTTTTTTGTAATTTGGAGATGGTTTGGAAATGCGCCCTATATTTGTATGAAAAGTACTAAATCGTACTTCATTTAATATTGGGTAACGTGATAGAACTGTAGTGGGATTCTCTAACACATTTTTGGAGTTACCGACAAAAATCGGTAACTTTCAAACGCGAAATATTGATATAAAAAAGAAATAAAAGTTGTCAACATTGGTATCTATCGGTAGGCCTTGGCAACTAATTAAATTTCGTCGTTAAATTCGTAAAATTTCGTTAACTCTCAAAACTATAAGCATTTGAATTTTAGCGATTTCGATAAGACAGAAAATGAGTTACAGAATTCCACCACTGAAATCCCGAATTTTGATAATGAGGTCTTTGTTGGTATCTGGAATTTTTGATAACTGTAGGTATCTGAGGTTGAGATATGAAGATTGTTTTGAAAAATGCTACTAAACGTGGTATTGGGTGAATGAGTAGAGCTGAAATCCTCAAATTTGATATGGATGCCACTGTTGGTGTCTGCAGTTGTGCGAAGCAAATGTTATTGGAAATACGTAATTGTTCGAAAATTACAAAATGTTACTACTTTTATAAAATGTTGCTCAGATCTTGTGTTGATGGAAATATTCAGATGTACCAAGCCTGGAATAGAATCAGATGTTAATTTCGGCTTTTATGATCTTTATGGATATTCAAAATTTAGAAATTGAATTTTGGGTGAGGTACCAAAAGGGGAGGACCGATATATCCCATCTTCATAACAGATCTTGTGTTGGTAGAAATAATATGATGTGTGAAATATAAAGAGAACCTGATGCTTTTTTTCGCCTTTTATGACTTTTATGGATATTCAAAATTTTGACCTTTTGTAGGGGAGGTACCAGTAGAAGTGTTCCGATCTCTACCGTTTTTATAACAGATCCTGTGTTGATGGAAATATTCAGATGTGCCAAGTCTAAATGGAATCGGATGTTAACTTCGCGTTTTATGAGGTTAATGGATATTCATATATATTTATTTCGACCTTTTGTGGGAGAGGTTCCAGAAGGAGTGGAACGGTATATTCCAGATCTTGAGTTTATAAAAATGTTGGGATGTGTGAAATTTTAGGACAATCAGATTCTTTCATCACATTTTATAGGAGTTACAATTATTCAAAATTGGAGTGGACCGATATTGTTCATTTTCGCACCTGATCGAGAACTGGGGCAAATATTAGGATTTGCACAGTTCGAACAAAATCGGATTATCGTTTCTCTTTCCGTGCAGAAAATATTTTTTTCTTCAAAATTGCGACCTCTTGTGGAGGAGGTACCAGAAAAATGGGACCTATGTATTCCATTTTAACACCAGACATTGGGTTAATAAAATTATTGGGATGTGTAAAATTCGAAGACAATCGGACTCTTACGTCCTTTGTTGGGGAGGCATTTGATGGAGTGGACCCATATTATATATTTTTGCACCTGACCTAGAAGTGACGCAGATATTAGGATTTGCAAAGCTGGAACAAAATCATATTATTGCTTCTCTTTCTGTGCAAAAAAAAATTTTTTGGTCTTTTTTTCTGAAAATTTCGACCATTTGTAGGGGAGGTACCAGAAGGAGTGGACCGATACATTCCATTTTCACACCAAACTTTGGATTAATATAATTGTTGGGATGTGTGAAATTTGAAGACAATCGGACTCTTACATCACATTTTATAAGAGTTGTAATTATTCAACATTTGGACCATTTGTGGTGGAGGCATTTGATGGAGTGGACCGATATTGTCCATTTTCGCACCTGACCTAGTACTAATGCAAATATTGAGATTTGCAAAGTTGAAGCAAAATCCTTTCTGTGCAAAAAATATATATTTTTTTTTAAATTTCGACCTTTTGTGGGAGAGGTACCAGAAGGAGTGGACCGCTATTGCCCATCTCCGAACTCGATCTAAGTTTGACAAAAATATTACGATGTACCAAGTTTGTACCAAGTCGGATAATCCCTTTGAGAGTTATCGTGCACACCAACCAGCCAGACAGACGGACTGGCATCGTTAGATCGACTTCAAATGTTTTGAAACGGATTTGGTCCAAAGACGTTTTAACCGTATCAGGTGATATATACCCTCTCTTCCCATATGGCTGAGGGTATAAAAACGGACCTACATTTAACATTTTTTAAAGAAGATAGCCCAGATAGATAGACCTAAAGAATACAGATAATTTGGAGGTGCTGCTATAATTGGACCTATCCCTAAGCGTGAACTAATATATTTCATTTCAAATACCAACGTCCTAGGAAATCGACATAGAAATTTACACTTATCTTTTATGAATATTTTACGGGGTCTCCAACGAAAGCTTCGAGGTGTTTCAAATCAAATGGCAAAATATATTTCAACTTTATGGTGGAGGGTAGAATAAAATCGTTGGCAACTTATGATAAACTTAATTCATTGTTAAAGGTGCAAACATATTATACCCTCCACCATTCTATGGAGGGTATATTAACTGTGTCATTCCGTCTGTAACTCCTCGAAATACTCATGTCAGACCAAACAAAGTATATGTATTCTTGATCAGCGTAAAATTCTAAGTCGATTTAGCGATGTCCGTCTGTCTGTCCGTCTGTCTGTTGTAATTACGCTATCTTTCGAATGAATTGAGATAGATGGCTAAAATTTTGCACACATGTTTATCTTTCCAGTAGGCAGGTTAAGTTCGTAAATGGGCCATGTAGGTCCACGTTTTCATATAGCCCCCATATAACGGTACCTCCCGATATTCGGTATTTTGATGATTTTAGCGACATTATTCACCGGAATTGTTTCAAAATTGGTATTTGAAGTTCGTAATGAATACTACAGTCTAAGATAGAAAATTGTGTGTGCAAGTCCATGTCTTCGTATAGCCCCCATATAACGGTACCCCCCGATATTCGGTATTTTGATGATTTTAACGACATTATTCACGGGAATTGTTTCAAATTTGGTGCTCGAAGTTCAAAATGGATACTACACCCTAAGACAGAAAATTGTCTGTGCAGGTCCACGTCTTCGTATAGCCCCCATATAACGGCACCTCCCTATATTCGGTATTTTGACGATTTTAGATACAATACCCACCGAAATTGTTTGAGATGTGGTATTTGAAGTTGGTAATGAATGCTACAGCCTGTGACAGAAAATTGTCTATGCTGGCCCATGTCTTCGCACAGCTCCAATTTAACGGCACCTCCTTATATACGATATTTTGATGAATTTAGCTACATTATTCACCGTTTATTTCAAGTTTCGAATTTGAATATGGTAATGGCTTATGACAAACAATGCCTATGTATGTCCACGTCGTATAGACCCCAATATAACGGCTATACTCGGTATTTTTAAAATTTTAACAGAATTTTTTAGGGATTTTATTTTTTGAAAATTTCTAAATTCGTTGCAAATGGTGGAGGGTATTAAAAGTTCCTCCCGGCCGAACTTACTGCCTTTTAACTTGTTTATATTTTTTTCATCACAAACAAAATATATTGAAATTATTTAATTTCCAAAAATATATTCTTAAAATGCACATAATTCCAATTACAGTTCTTAATGTTTCCCCCCAAAACGGTAATTATGCTGCCCGAAACATCTTTTGTTTTTCTTTTTTCTTTTCAAACTCGACGATCTACAAGCCAGATACGTCGACTGAATGAATGAATGGTACAAAAAATATGCGGATTTTGAAGAATTGCATACACACAAAGCACAATTTTGCAATTCCATCAACTTCACTCAGTCATTCATTCATTTATTCATCAACCTCAACATCATCATGGATCCATGCCGCCTCTACAGAACTACAAAGAGCGCCCAGTAACAACTTGAAATATCCATGGAGAATTGTTGTTTTTGTTGTAAGAAAAAATTAACATTAAATTACACATTTTTTTTTAAGTTTGTTTCGAATTTCGGATGAATCGAGAATATTTCTGTGAATTGTTTTGATTGCACAAAATGTTAATTGAAATGGAGAACAAGTAGATCATTGAGCAAAAACTTTTTGAGCAATACTACTCGCAATACAAAGGAAGGCTCTGACAATGTCGATTGCTAAATATTTAAATGAATCAAATTTTTGTCTTGCTACTTTGTATCTTGATTTTGATCTTTACAATTTCCAGGGAAAATGTATGTGAAGTAAGCGTAAATTTTGGAGGATAGTAAAAACACAGAAATGTATCCCATAAAAGATCTATTATGAAAGGAAGAAAATAGAGGTATGAATATGTCAATCCCCAGTAAAACCCTAAACTATTTTTTAGCAAATACCTTCAAAAATTCAAACTATGATTTCCAAATTAAGATCACAAAATTGAGACCTATAAACTGCACCAAACTGCGATTTATTCCAAATGTATTGGTGGCATTTGCTATGCTTCTGGCTGATCTTCACTCCAAATCGATGAAGTGGATGAAACCGTTATATTGGGGTCATGCCAAAACGGGAACAATTTTCTACTATAAATTTCATATTGCGAGCCCTAAATACCAAATTCAAACCACCGTGGAAAATGTGGTTCGAATCTTCAAAATACCGAATATCAGTGGGTACCGTTATATAAAAGTCTTGAAAAAATATGGTCAATGTTTTGGGTCCACGAACTACAAATCTCGAATTTGAAACTAATCTGATAGTAAATGTGGGATAAATCGTGAATATACAGAATATCTGCAAGTACGTGATACAGGGGTAAAGTAAAAAACCAGGACCTATATTGGCAATGACGTTTACAAGCGTACAAAAGCATTTTTTTTTGAGAATTTTCCAGAAAAAGGTTATTCGTGATGGAATTCAAGCGTGATGGCGTGATTTCTTTATATTTAGCTGGAAAACCACAAGTGGATATCGTTAGAGCACTCCAGCATTTAAATGTGAATAAATCTTTTGTTTGTGGTACCAACACTCCTTACCGTGATACTGGTAGCGTAGCCCGACGTCAAGGAAGTGGACGGAAGAAAACAGCAACATCAGCAGAAATGGTTCGAAAAAAAAGCGAAACCCGCGTCGCAGTGGCCGAAAATGGTTCGTGAGCAAAACATATCGCAATATTCCATTCGGCAAATATTGAAAAATGAGCTCGGGGTAAAGCCATTGAAATTCCAAAAAGTGCAAGAACTTACACCGCAACGGAAAGAAAATAGACTCAAAAGAGCTAAAGAGTTGATTCGCTTGGCCGAAAGTGGTGAACTGCCGAATTTGGTTTTCTCCGATGAGAAAACATTCGTTGTCCAGCAGTTTGTAAACAAACAAATGATCGTGTTTACTTGCCAAAGAGGTCAGCTGAAAATGTGCACCTTCGGTTGGCCACTACAACTTAAGCGCCGGCCATGGTGATGGTGTGGGCCGCCATAACAGCCGATGGTCGCTCTCCGCTCGTATTAATCGATCGTGGCATCAGAATAAATGCCGAATATTATCGCGAAAATATTTTGGCCGCAGACCTTGTACATTCGAACAGAACTCAGCACGCGCCACCCAAAAATGGTTACAAAATGAGGTTCCTTGCTTCATTTCATTTCTAGCGGTTATGGCCACCAAAGCCGTTGCACTATTGTGTCTGTAGTATTTTGGAAAGCAAGGTTGGCACTAAACAAGTAAAAAACAAGTTTAAAAGCAGTAAGTTCGGCCGGGCCAAACTTTGAATACCCTCCACCATTTGGAACGAATTTGGAAATTAAAAAAAAAATGAAATCCTTAAAAAATTCTGTTAAATTTTAAAATCGCCGAATATTGCCGTTATATTGGGGTCTATACGACGTGAACCTACATAGGCATTGTTTGTCATTAGCCATTACCATATTCAAATTCGAAACTTGAAATAAAGGGTGAATAATGTAGCTAAAATCATCAAAATATCGTATATAAGGAGGTGCATAGACAATTTTCTGTCACAGGCTGTAGCATCCATTACGAACTTCAAATACCACATCTCAAACAATTTCGGTGGGTATTGTACCTAAACTCTTCAAAATACCGAATATAGGGAGGTACTGATATATGGGGCCTATACGAAGACCTGGACCTGCATAGACATTTTTCTGTCACAGACTGTAGTTCCCATCACGAACTCTAAATACGTAATTTGAAACAATTCCGGTGAATAATGGCGCTAAAATCATCAAAATACCGAATTTTGGGAGGTAATGTTATATGGGGGCCATACGAAGACGTGGACCTGCGTAGACAATTTTCTGTCATAGGCTCTAGCATCCATTACGAATCTCAAATACCAAATTTGAAACAGTTCCGGTGAATAATGTCGCTAATATCATCAAAATACCGAATATAGGGAGGTACCGTTATATGGGGGCTACACGAAGACGTGGACCTGCCCAGATAATTTTCTGTCATAGGCTGTAGTATCCATTTCGAATTTCAAATACGAAAGTTGAAACAATTTAGGTGAATAATGTCGCTAAAATCATCAAAATACCGAATATCGGGATGTACCGTTATATGGGGGCTATATGATAACTTGGACCTACATGACCCATTTACGAACTTAACCTGCCTACAGGAAAAATAAACACGTGAGCAAAATTTTAGCCTTCTATCTCAATTCGTTCGAAAGATAGCGTGATTACAACAGACAGACGGACAGAAAGACAGACAGACGGACAGACAGACGGACATGGCTAAATCGACTTAGAATTTTACGCTGATCCATCTTAGGGTAAAGCAAACATTAGAGTCCATTATGACCCACATATACCAACTTTTAGAAAAATTCATGGGAAAATGTGCCAAATATCATCAAAATACCGAATATCGGGAAATACGGCTATATGGGGCTATACAAAAACGTGGACCTATACATACAGTGTTTCGCCAAAGGAAATGGGAGAACCCATTATGACCTGCAACTACCAATTTTCAGAGAAATTCGTGAAAAAATGTGGCGAAAATCATCAAATTACCGAATATCGGCAGGTAACGTAATATGGGGCTACACCAAAACGTGGACCTATAATTACAATGTTTCGCCACACAAACTAGGACCCATTATGACCAACAAATACCAATTTTTAGACAAATCAGTAAAAAAAATGTGGCAAAAACCATCAAAATACCGAATATCGGTAAGTACCGTTATATAGAGGCTATGTCAAATCGTAGACCCATACATGCAATGTTTCGCCACCGGAGCTGGAACCCATTGTGACCAACAAATACCAATTTTTAGACAAATCCGTGAAAAAATGTGGCAAAAATAATCAAAATACCGAATATTGGGAGGTACCTTTATATGAGGGCTATACCAAAGCGTGGACCTATACATGCAATGTCTCGCCACACGAACGGGGACCCGTTATGACCTACAAATATTAATTTTCAGACAAATCCGTGAAAAAATGTGGCAAAAATAATCAAAATACCGAATATCGGGAGGTATCTTTATATGAGGGCTATACCAAAGCGTGGACCTATACCTGCAACACGAACTGGGACCCGTTATGACCTACAAATACCAATTTTTAGACAAATCCGTGAGAAAATGTGGCAAAAATCGTCAAAATACCGAATATCGAGAGGTTCGAAAAGTAATGAAGCGACTGGACCGAAACCCGCGTCGCAGTGGACGAAAAATGGCTGATGAGCTGAACATATCGCAATATTCCATTCGGCAAATATT